>NC_056735.1:572991983-573024483 GCF_019279795.1 Protopterus annectens
ATTCATTCTTAAGTAATATAATTGTATTATACTAATAATCCACTCCTGTTTGTGGGTATATAAGAATTTACCCATGAGTGGCTTTGTAATCAAACCCCACAAACTGCAGGTTAATCTTTTTTTTTCTCAAAAAATTTTTATTAATTATATGAATAGCAAGACAATTAAAAGATTATACATAACAAGAAGGCATAAATGAACATATAACAATTCATCTAGTGATAACAACCTTCATGAGATTTTGATAAGTTATTTAGAAATAAAACATACACCATATGTACACTATATAAAAGTTAGGCAACCTGAGGGGGGAAAAAAATATATATATATATATATTTAACATTAACTATTTAATATGTTTAGAACCTTTTCTAACACAACCTTTCTAATAGCTTTTTTTTTTTGGACTTCCACCTAAGTATCTTTGAGCATCAATAAATTTAAAAGCCATTTTCTGGAAAGTAACCCATTTTAATTTAGAACGATCAATCCAATTTTGTATTATATAAAGTTTTAGTAATGAGCAAATAAAAATGATAACATGAATATCAACTTTTGAAAGATGAATCAATGGAATATGTAGAATAGCAAATTCCCACGGCAACGTGGATTTTTGATATCCCATTTTCTGCAGTCTGACTTTCAAAGATGTCCACAATCTGTGAGAAAAATGACAATACCATAGAATATGAAGGAGGTCTGCTTGGGGATGAGAACAGCATGAACACAAGGGGGACTTATTTGGGTTAAATTTGTTTAATTTGATTGGGGTAAAGTAGGCATCATTATTAATCATTAATTGTGTGTATGCTAATTTTTTAAAAGGGATAAATTCCTTAGTGTGTCTAATAGCCAGGACTTTCTGAGATTCTGACAATTGGGAATTATAATTCAACCAAACATTGGATAACAGACAGTTGTGGTCCATCATTAAAGAATTAATTAATTTATATGAGTTTGAGAGCATTTTATCAGATGATGAAAGTATTTTGATAATCGTGTTAAGGTTTTTCAATTGTGAGTCTATGGGGACCAGAGATACAAATTTGTTTTTAATTATTGCTCTTAGTTGTGTAAGAATTGGTGAGTAATTCCAGTTTACTTTCAATAACTTACGCCAGTCAGATAAAGGCAAGTCAAGATATTTCAAAACATCTCCTACTTTTAGATTTTTAATTAAAGGATAGTTTGTTATGTTCAAAAGTTTATTGTCCAATAATATATTTGGGTTTAGATGAATTGGCTGAACATGGTGCGAGATCTTTTCTATTTTACACATTTTGAGTAAGGTTTGGAAATCTCTAATCTTTTGTTTAAATACTGTAGATATATTTTTAATAAATAAACTATCCAGAGAGATAAAGGGAATAGCTTCAGGATTTAAATTATTAGAAATGACATAATTATACCATAATTTTATCCATAAAGAGTGATTTGGATAAGAAGTGTTATTGAATTTAGAGATAGTAAGAAGTTTATTGGATGAGACAATCAAATAATAGAGATAAAGATTAGGTAAACCCAAACCTCCCTTGTCCTTTGAAAATGCCAATCTAGAATAGGAAATTCTAACAGATTTAGGGAACCATATGAATTTTGCCAAAGCTTTATTTACAGACTCAAAAATTTTTTGAAATTATCAGATCAGATGATGAGAATTGGTAAAGAAATTTAGGCAGAATATTCATTTTAATAATGGCCACTCTTGAAAGAAATGAAAGGTTTAGATGCTTCCATCTGTCCATATCAGACAATATAGAGTTCCATAATTTATTAATATTATTTTGAAAGGAAGATTTATTATTGTGTTCTAAATTGATTCCTAAATATTTTATATTATAAGTAAACTGAAAATGATCGTCTGGAAACAAAAAAGATTTGTGTGCTAAATGATTTAAGGGAAAATTATGAGTTTTTGTAGAATTTAAAAGATAGTTGGAAACCAAAGAAAAATAATCAATAGAATTCATTATTTTTCTGTAATCAGATAATGGAGTTTGAAAGTAGATTACTAAATCATCCATAAAAGCAGAGAAATGAATATTAGTATTAAGAATTCTAGGGATGTTATGAAAAGTATTTTGAGTAATAAACAATAGCAAAGGTTCTAAGTAAATGTTGAAAAGAAAAGGGGACAATGGACAACCCTGTCTTGTTCCTTTAGTGATCTTTATCGGAACAGAAAATTGACCATTAATGTATAGTCTAGTAAACATATTCTTGTATAAAACTTTTAAAAAATTTATAAAGAATAAGGGAATATTAAAACATAACATAGTTTGAAATAGAAAGTTCCAACATACTCTGTCAAAGGCATTTGATGCATCTATAATCAAAGCATATATAGGGTTTGGATTTTTCTTAATAAGATGAAGTATAGTCTCTAAAGATAGAGTATTATCCCAAGCATGTCTCTGAGACATAAAACCTGATTGATCTGATGAGATAATTGAGGGTAAAATCCGTTTCAATCTGTTAGCCAGAATAGATGACAGAATCTTAATATCCACGTTAATTAAAGAAAATGTGTCTATAATTTACTGGGTCAGATTTATCTTTATTATTTTTTAGAATTAGAATGGTTTTGGATGTGTTCCAATGAATATCTGAGATATCATTAACTCTTATATGATTGTAAACTTTAAATAGAAAGGGAAGAACTACCAATTTGAAAGTTTTGAAAAATTCTGGAGTAAAACCATCAGGTCCCGGAGATTTACCCAATTTAAGATTATCTATTGAAATTTCTTGTACCGATATAGGGGTAGAAAGTAGTTTTTGCTGATTATCATTAAGTTTAGGGAACTGCAAAGAGTCTAAAAGAGTTTTGAGTGATTATCTTTAACAGAATTAGAAGAACCTGAATATAACTCAGTGTAAAGAGAGGTGAAAAGTTGAATAATCTCTTCATCAGTATTATATAATCTGTTATTATAAGATAAAGATGTAATATTTGGATTTCTGAAGTTAACTTTAATAATTCTCGCTAACAATTTAGATGGAACCTGGGCCCACTCTGAATATGAAGCAAGTAGCTTTTGTTCAGCTAAGGAGAGGTTATTTTGGTGAAGCAGAATTAAATCTTTCTGACCATCAAAAATTTGTTTTTCTAAAGTAGCATCATAGTTCAGACCAAGATGATTTTCCAACGAAGAAATTCTTGATTTTAAGAATTCCTCTTTCTTAAAGTATTGTTTTTTGAAAAAAGCAGCTTTACTAATAAATAAATCTCTTAATCTTGCTTTACATGCAGCCCATTGTATGTCATAAGGAATGTCTGATGATTCAAGACTATTCACCATTTCATTTAGGATTTCTGAAGCTTGTTTGCAAATATCTTCATTTGACAATAAGTTATTATTTAAGGTCCACTTATTAAACATAGTTTTATTTTTGATATTGGGTTTTATGTTAAATTTTAGTGAAATTCTTGAGTGATCCGAAAAGAATCTGGGTTCTGTAGTAAAGTCCACAATATATTTTGAAATATAATCTGAAATTAGAAAGAAGTCTAATCTGGACCACGAATGATAGCACTTAGAATAATAAGTATATATATCATTCTTGTTTATATTTTTAACAGTGTGGAGGGGATCTATTAAATTATATTCTGTCATCAAATCATTTATAGCCAGAGTAGATTGAAGATTATAGGTAACAGTGCGATCAATTACAGGGTTTATAACTGCATTCCAGTCACCACCCACTATAATATGATGATCCTTATAGGATGCAAGAATATTGTAAATTTTAAAATGAACAAATGTTGTGAATTACATGGGCCATATAGATTTAAAATGAATAAGGGTTTGTCCAAACCAGCAATAGAAGTAAATAAGCACCACCTCCTCATCATCAAATTTCTCATCAATAATATTCCCAATGAATTTTTGTTTAATGATTATAGCTACACCTCTGGAGTTAGATGAGTCACCTGAAGCTATAATCTTTTTGATCCATTTTTTTTAACTCTTTATTCCAATCAATACGTGAAATATTGGTCTCTTGAATAAAACAAATGTTAGCCTGTGATTTAAAGATCATATGAAATAATAGTGACTTTTTCGCTTTATCTTGAATGCCTCTAACATTGCAAGAATTTAAAATTATGTCAACAGGCATATTCTACAAGTATAATCATTATTGATGCTATAAAAGTGAACTCAAGGTGCAAATCCAACACAACATTAAAAAGAAGAAGAAAAAATAAAAGAAAAACAGTCTTTAAGTATTCAAGCAAGTCATCAAATAACATTTGTTGGAAAAAAAAGTTTTTTAAGAACCATGAAATGTATAATAATCACCTTTAACGTAACCCTAGTGCCTACCCACCAATCCCCCAGTGATATAGGAAGAGCAGAAGAACATGAAAAAACATTGTAATTATAGATAATAATAACCTCAAGTTAGAATACAAATTACTAAAAGGAAGCCTAACATAACATAAAGTTCGAGTAATACTACTAAAAATATATACAAAATTAACTAATTTCAAGACGTCCAACATGCTTAATCCCTACTTCTAATACTAATCTAAAGCTCCTATCCTTAAATTGAAATTTATAGTGATTAAATGTATTTCCTCAAGTATTTCAAGAGAAAGAGAAACAAGTAAATAATAAATAAATCACACTCTGCTTAACTAGAACACTCTATCATAAGAAGTAATACAATTAAAACTGAAAGATATGTAAGATAACATATATAAGTATAACAAAACCAACTGGTAACATTATAATATAAGTAAATAAGCATAGCATTACTGAACTAAAGATAATAGTCATGCACTATCTACTGAACCTTCTTTAGTACTTTAGTGATAATTTCATTAATCAACATGACCATTAGTATGATAAAAGCACTAATACCTGTAGAATGAGTATTTAGTTATAGTTCAAATAAAGCAAAAACAACTACCAAGCAACCATATCTCAAAATGAAAAACAATTCAGTCTGGAGATGCATCTATTAACTAGATAATAATAGTACAGGAACTATTCAAAATGAAATATTATAAGCTGTAAGGTTTTAACACTAGTTAATATACATGAATAAAGTATAATTATATTATTAAATAGTAACTTAAACAGCATCATATATATTGGACTGAATGTACAACAATGTGCATACATATAATTTTAAATCTACTTTTGAATATTTTACTAATGACTCTGTTAGGTTATGTAGCCATACTATTCTTCTAAGCTATAGATGTAACATAGCAAAACAGCATGAAAAGACAAGGCTTTTAAAGTAAACATTTTGAACATCTAATTAAAACAGAAACAAGCAAGCTAAATGCAGTAAATCTAAGGGCTTAAATATATACATGTAGATTCAGCTAATCATATTAAAGATAGTTATTTCAAACCTTTCAAATAAGTAAAGGCTTTCTTAAACATAAACTACTAATCATAAATATCACATCCAGCCTCTGAGAAGAGAGAGAGCAGAGAATAGAAAGAACATGAAACTTTCATATGAACAGGTATACTTTGTAACATTTGTCAAATTAAACACTTCAGTATAATATAAAATATTGTATGAAAAAATATTTTGAATAGGAAAATATGTTCATTTCTTTACACATCCTTTAGAATTTTAATATATAAAACTAACCTGTTCATTTGTTTCCAGAAACATTTTCACTCTGCTTTATGAAAGTAGCAGCTTGCTTTGAAGTCATGCAGACACACTAAAAGTCACTGAATATATTATGTGACATGAATCTGTTTAAATTTAAAAGCAACCTTCATTTATGAAGAGAAAACACTTTAAATAATAGCCAGATCTATTAAAAAGTTAGTGCTATTGAATACTTGTTGAAAACAAGCAGACTTTTGTATTTGAAACTGTCCTTCTTTCCTCACAAATGATGACATCACCATCCATCTCAGAGAGACTGTAGTGTGCATGTTCATGCAGAGCATCAGCTGGAACTCTGAGGGGAAGATTTTCTTGCTAGAATGTTGAGATGGAATGTTTTTCCCTCCAAAAATCATTTAGCTTACACAGAAGGCTGTAACTCCAAAGCTTGTAGTAAAATTAACATATTATCTATTTACACAGCAAGCATATGTGAAAGAAAGAGAAAAAAGTAAATACAGGAATTTAAATGCTTCTATTAATCCACACAAATCTAACAAGCATATATCCTGTCACTGCACACTGTCACACCAAATCCATCATGTGTAAATTACATGACAAGTTCTTAAGGTAATATAATTATGTCACACCAGAATTACAAATCATGTAACACAAATACTGTCAGATTAAAGAAAAGAAACGGTCAAACCTTATTGTAGTTCTTTAACAGTAAAATATTAAGATACAGTGTCAGGAAGCTTTTTAAATATTTTAAGAAAAATGTCTTTTGCATCTTTAGGATCTGAACATACAAATCTTTTGTCATTAGCTGTGAAAGACAAGGTATTAGGATATGCCATTCGAAATCTAATCCCTCTTTTTATCAAGTCAGCACAATAGGGGGCTAGTTTTTGTCTATTTAATTTGATCTGTGCAGGAAGATCTTGGGAAAATGATAGTTTGTGAGACTTCCATATGAATTGTTTCTTTGTTTTAGCAGTTTCTAGGATCTGGAAAGTGTCTTGAAAGTTTAGTAACTTAGTATAAATTAACCTTGGTGTGGAAGAATCTTGCTTTGTACGCAGTGCTCTGTGTGCTCTCTCTACAATTATAGATTTTGAAGAAGCTTCACAATTTAACAGTGTTTCAAAGATATTTTTAGTCACAGATAACAAGTTTTTATTGTCATAAGATTCAGGTAAACCACGAATAATGATGTTATTTCTTCGACTCCTGGCTTCCAGATCCAATATTTTAGCTTGTAAATCTGAAACAGTTTTATCTCTAGATTTAAAGTCACTTTCCAATAAGTCTGTTTTAACCTCCAAAGCTAAGATTTTATTTTCAATAGTAACAATACTATCGTTTATTTGCTTTAAAGATTTACTAAAGTCTGCAAACTGTTCTGAAAAGTTTTGTATAGCACTTTGGATTGGTTTTAATGCTATTTTTAGTTCTTCTAAAAGGAAATTTGAGCCATTTAAATCTTTATTACTTACATTAAAAGTTTCTGTAGGTTGTCTAGATGATTTCAGTGCTTTTGAACCTGAATCTTTTTCAGGAGAGAGCATTGAAGTATATTTGGCCTTTGTAGGCTGAGTCTCCATGGAGTCAGATTTTGTAGCCATGCCCAGAAATGGAATGCAGTTAACAGGATACCAGGAACCAGGAACAGACTGGAGCAGTAGGAGTCCCAGCAGCAGAGAGACCAAGAATGTTCTGAGGTAAAATAAATCCCAGGATAATAATTCCAGAAGAAAAAATAATCCAAATAGAAAAGATTTATAAAATCTTTTAGTATAAAAATTTGAGGAAAAAGGTTGATGTAAAGTTGTAAAAAAAAAACAAAAGTTAAATAGCTGTGAGGAGCTCAGAGAGTAAGGACTAGACTAGTCGGTGGCCATCTTGGAATCATCCAGGTTAATCTTGATATACCTACACACAGTCGTGGATTATTGCTTAAATATACTGATGCTAATGCATTTATTTCTATATCTGAAAGAGGTATGTCTTTACCCTATGTTTATTTAAAAAAATGTTATTTATTAGATATGTAGCTTATGTATACATTTTTTTGGGGATCTTAACAATTTTCATTAGCATTTGAGTGCTGTTCATAGTCCCAAGCATTGCACTTTTACAAACAAGCAAACTTATTGAGAAGAGAATATATTCAATGACTATGGCAATGCAAAAGTCTTTGCAAAGGAATGCTCACATTTTAGAACTGCTTCAAATGGGAAAATAATAATTTAGTTATATGGGAATTATTATGCAAGTGTGTAAAGTCTTGACTGACATTAGATTTTTTGTAGTGATGGACACATGAAAAACTGCGCAAGCTTGTTTCAACTGATGAGTATTTAAGAAAGCTGAATTTAAAACAATATATAAACTGATTTTATGTATTGGTGTGCTTATGTGGACACCCTGAAAATTAGGGAAGCATAACATAAGGGACATATAGAAGGAAGACACAAGAGGGTTATTCTTGAGGAGAAGAGAAACGTGGGAGAGCAGAGGTTCTACAGTTTTGGTGGGGTACTGATCCCCATATTTTTAATTTTTGTTTTACATGAGAAGAAAGTTCAGATCTGCAGTTAGGAAACTGCAATTTGGATCCTGCACTGTTAGGCATCCCTGTAGTGCACTTGCATTCTCCTCAGTAATTCCTACTATGTCCTGCCCATTCACACACAGTGGCTATGTTTGTTTCCCATAGTCAGAGAGAACCTTTGTGTCTGTGGAACAATATTATTCTCAATAACTTCACATCCCCTCGGAAATTTCTACTGTGTCCTGTCCATTTAAACAAAGTGGCTGTATCGGTTTCCCATAGTCAGAGAGAACCTTTGCATCAATGTAACAGCAATATTATTCTCAATTAACTTCAGAGTACGTTATGCCTGAACCCTCACTTCCTTTATCTTGTAACTTAATTTGTATTCAATTCTAACTGCAAGTGTGCACACTACTGGTTATCCCCCACACTGGCCCCTTGATTATTTATTATCTTTTTCTCTCAAGTATTCTCCAGAAGTAGGGAATTTACTAAAGACTAATGAACAAAAAAAAAAAAACACCAATTCACGAAACCAAAAACTTGATAACTTGAAAAAATGTGAAATAGGACCAACAGAAGACCACTAACACTGCTGTGTAAACTTTACACAGCAGTGTCAGTGGTCTTCTGTTGGTCCTATTTCACATTTTTTCAAGTTATCTGTTTTTATTTAGTTTATAGCAGTTTACAAATTTGGTTTATAGTACCTTCCCTTTGCTCCCTTTTAAACTGTTGTAAAACATTTAACATTTCAACAGGCAAGTGCTACTAGGTACTGACCTGGTAGTTGGTGTGTTTTATATTGTTTTTGGCTCACAGCTGGTCCTTCGTGGTGTTGCCTACTCCATTCACCCTGACTATGCTCGGGCTCACTCTGCTCCCCTAGCTTACCTACAATTCCCACCCACCACCACTTTCCTTATATTTATACTCTCACCACCTTTGCATACTCCCACCCACTACATCCAATTACCCAATCGCACAATTCCTCACCCGATCCTAACCCACCCCTTTCAACCTACCTCCCTCCTCCATCCCACACTTATCTACCCATCTACTAATCCTCAGCACCTCACATCTAGCATTTCTCTCTGCTCAATATTATTCTTCACCTTATTCATATTCTTTTTCGTTCTCCCAAACTATAACCTAGCAACACCTACTAATCATCAGCACATCACATCTAACATTTCACTCTCCTTCACACTATTCTTTACCCTATTCATATTCTTTTTCTTTGTCCCATGCTAGAACCTAACAATCATAAACACCCTCTACCCCTCTATCACACTTTCCAACTTCTTCTCTTCATCACCCTCTTCATCCCAGTTATGTTTCAACTCTAACTCATAAGCAGTCTTCTTTTCTATTTTTCATACTCAACTTCCTATCATACACAACTGAATTATCTACAACCATCTCCCACCACACCCACATTTCACAACTCATAAAGACACTCTCCTACCCTTCTTAATCTCTCCTTCTCTGTTTAATATCTCCAATATACAACTTCTTAAGCTCAAAATACTCTCTCTCACTCCTACCACACCTAAACTCAAATACAAATGCCTGACCTACTTCATCTACCCCTCCAAACCCACCCCACTAACAACTCTTTTACTTGATGGGGGCATCCACGCCAATCCAAGCCCTCCCACCTCCACACATGCCACCACTAAAATGTCACACACTAACCACCAATCTCCTTCCAACACCACTGCTGCCAAACAACTCACTATCTACTCAATTAACTTACTAAGTCTACTTAACAAAATTACAGACTTACACTCTTGGATAGCCCATTACTCTCCACATATCCTAACCCTATCTGAAACCTGGTTAAAACTACATATCTTCAACTCTGAAATCCTACCACCCACTACATTTACCATATTGATAGAAACTCCAAAAAAGAAGGAGGAGTAGCAATACTATACTCTGAGCAAGTCAACCTAACCCTCCTACCAATAGCTGTTCCAAACTTCCTCCCAGCTGAGCTACTTTTTCTAAACTGTCACCTTAACCCATAAAAGGAATTTGCCATTACAGCCATCTGTATTCCACCTGGAAATAATATTCTTATCATTGAATCCGTCCTCTCATGGATTTCTCTCCACATTCTCTTTGAGACCAATATCCTTGGAGATGTCAACATTGATTGGTAAAAACTACCAACCACCTCCCCAGAACTTGACATTAATCTCCATGGATCCAACCAACCCATTACAACACCCATTCACTTTAATAAAAACAACAATAATAGCTCCACCCTGGATTGGATCCTCATCTCTGATCCAAACATATATCAAAACCCAGGTACACTACCCCACTCCCTGAGTGATCAACTCCCCAGCTTGTACATAGACACTTCCTTTATATACCCAAGGCCCATCTTTACACAGATTCAAAGTCTAAACATTCAATAATAGACTTGCATCCATAGACTGGTCCAAACAAAAATACCTCCCTCTCAGTAATGCAGTTCTAGAATGTAACAGTACTGTCCCTGATATCCTTAATACCCTAGCACCACTAAGGAAAGTTAGGATAAAACAAACCATATCCCTTGGCTGTCTAAGGACACCCACACTTTCATGAAAAATTTTGAGATAGCACCTGGAAACAATGGCTAAAATCTAAATCTACTATATTACTCCAAAAATAAAAAAGAGCTCAGAAACCTCACAAAAACAAACAAACAAAAAAGAACACATGAACAAAGACAAGAAAAAAATCTACTATGAGACCCAATTCACCCACAACTCTAACCCTAAAAAATTCTGGTGCACCATTAATAACATCCTACACTTTGGAAGACCCCCTACCCTCAACCCCATCCAAACAATACTCCTCAAGGAACCACCACTCTACTAAACTCTTCTTTTATTGAATCTATTCACAAACTAACTCACACAGACCAAACTAAAAATCCTCCACCAACCTCTACCAACATTTCCAATACTGCCCCATTTTCCTCTAACCCTGTTCCCACTACCTACATAAAATCTCTTCTACTTAAACTAAAACCATGCTCCCCCTTAGCAGATAACCTTCCAACCCTCTTTCTTAAACTAGCTGCCCACTCAATAGCCTACCCTATCTCTATACTCATAAATAGGTCAATCCAAGAATCTACTGTCGCTGACATTTGGAAATCATTTTACACCATGCCATTAGACAAAGGAGGTAACTCCACTGATCCTTCAAATTACAGACCAATAGTCATTCTCTCATCAGTCTCTAAAATTCTCAAAACATGCATGCATAATCAGCTTACCCATCTACTTGTCAAAAGCCTTCTCACTCCTACTCAGCATGGTTTTAAGCCAAACCATAGCACATCCACAGCCCTTCTGTCTTTTACACATGTTGCAGAGGCAATAGACAAAAACCTACTTGTGTCATGTCTTTTCTTTGACCCCTCAAATCTCACATCTACTAAATAAATTAGCTGATCTCAACCTCTCCCCCTCTGCTCTTCTCTGTTTCTGTAACTACCTTTCCAACTGGCTATAATCTGTCAGATGGCTTTCTACCTGCTTTACTTACTTACCTATCCAGACTGGTGTCCCCCAGGGCTCTATTCTGTGACTTTTTCTCTTCAACATCTTCACAAACAACAGCCACTCTTCCTGTACTACCTACTCTCTGATACAATATGCAGACGACTCTACCATTATCTCTTGCTCTGATGACATCTCTCACCTCCACTCTATTCACTCAGCACACATTTCACAATGTCGAACAATGGCTAACTGACAACCAGCTCATCCTAAACCTCCAAAAAAACTACTCCTTTTCCTCCCTAAATCTCTCTCCCACCATAAAACCACCTTTACCATCTCATCACATGACAAGACCCTTATTAAAGCTGACTCTCACACTAAATTCCTGGGTATTGTAATTGACGACCAATTACAATTTGACCCCCATATACAACACTGTATTAAAAAAATCAAAAAATGGGTCTACTCAATAGAAACAATACATTCCTAGCCTCTAACACCAAACCCACTTTGCACAGGCTTTCATACTACCCTGTCTTTTGTATGCCTCCTCCATACTTAGTTTTCTACAATCTAACTTACTAACCAAACTGGAGCAAACCTAGAACAACATAGCTCAATCTGCCAGCAATCATCCATACAAATCCCATCACTGCCTTGTTTGAAAACAGCTTCAATGGTTTGAGTTCCCCCAACTTCTTCTTCTCTCCCAGCTACAAATCACTCATACCTTACTAAATAACCCCTCAGCCCGTCTTTCCCTCTCCTCTCTCATGTGCCTCTACACCCCCTCTTGAACTCTATGTAGCTCCAGTCAAAACCTTCATATTATTTATAAAACCAACAAAAAACATTGGCAAACTTCTTTATAAAAGCATAGTGTCCCAAGCCTGGAACAATCTTCCACCAAACATGTGTAACATCAGTTGTACAAATCATTTCAAAACTGAGCTTAAAAACTACCTTTTTAATTCTAGCTCTTGCCTATGTCAGGACCCTACGTACTCCACCCACCCATCTCCTTATATCTTTCTTTACTCAAGACTGTATGCACTGTACTGCTCTTATCCATTGTCAATAGCAGCACTATCATGTTTTTATTACCAGCCTATCCCTATTTTCTGTAATATTATGACTTCCTATTGTGTACACCAAACACTGATTTTTTTTCTAAACTCATCAGCTGTTCACTCAGCATTTTACTTTCTATATACATCATAGAGCAATTTACTTTCTATATACTATTCATAAATCTGCTGTTACTTTAAATATAGGCAATGTTATAATTATGTAATTTTCTTGCTTTTTTAAATGTATAAGTACATTTTATTCTTGTTCTTTTCGAATGTTTTGTATGGTAAACTCTTGTTAAAGTCTAGTAGTTTTTATTTTTTGCTGGAGCTTTTCTCCTAGGGTCTCTACTGAAAATGGGCCTTTGGCTCAGCTGGACCAATCTGGTTAACAAATGACAAATAAATAAATAAATAAAGTGTGGGAAGGAAGTAAGGTAGATGGTATAGAAGAAAGGATATGAAAAGGAGTCAAAACCAAGCCAACCCCAGTCTGGGTGACCTCAATGTTTCTACTGCCTTATGGTTATGCAGTGAAAGACCCCAAAGATGTGGGAGTGGAAGCCCCTGTGGCTTGGTTGACAGAGCAAAGTGGATCAGTGAGGCTTGCACTTGTTGAAGAAGGTCCTGCATGGGCCAAACTTGCCTGTTCACTGTCCACTCTACAGGATCATTAACCAGTTCCTGAAGTTGACACATTTTGTAGCATTCCAGGCTACATCAAATCAGAGTACCTACAGCAGTGGAGCCATCACCCTGACCCTAAGCGGGCATCCCTTGGGAAACAGAGGATCTTGAACATTCCTGTCATGGGATCTCTGAAGCTGTAGAAAAGGGGTTATGAGTGGAAGAGAGAAAGAAAAGAAAAGAAATGCGAAGTAAAACAATCAAAGCAAAGAAAGAAAGAAGGAGTGTAAAAGGATACACAGAATGGAGATGATAAAGTCACTTATAATTAGGTTCCACATCATTACATATTTTATTGAAAATGATTATTAAACATCTAATATGCAAATATAAGATGTGAAATTGTGTTAAATTTTATACTTAGAAAATATTCGGCAATGTGGTACAGAAATAGATTGTGCTGGAAAGATTTATCAGTAGTACAGTATTTCTGTAATTATGTTTTGATTTTTTCTTACCAAACCTCCCTGCCTAACGCAGACAATAACTTCAACCTACTGGAAGTGGTTAAGAAACCAAGTTTATTCTGCCAATGTCCTGCAAAGCCTACCCCCTGAAAGAATTACCTCTACAGCTTCAAGGGAAACCTTTCCAAACCTCCCTGCCTAATGCAGACAATAACTTCAACCTACTGGAAGTGGTAAAGAAGCCAAGTTTATTCTGCCAAGGTCCTGAAAAGCCTACCCCCTGAAAGAATTACCTCTACAGCTTCAAGGGAAACCTTTCCAAACCTCCCTGCCTAATGCAGACAATAACTTCAACCTACTGGAAGTGGTAAAGAAGCCAAGTTTATTCTGCCAAGGTCCTTCAAAGCCTACCCCCTGAAAGAATTACCTCTACAGCTTCAAGGGAAACCTTTCCAAAATATGTCTGTATACTCTTGAGATGTGTTAAACTTAAACACTATTCCCACAACCCTACCAGGTGGTTACAACTCACTGTAATTCAGACTCTGTAGCAGCCACACTTTCCTTTCTCTACACCCACTTATCTAGCTTTTTCTGCCCTTCCCAAGGCCACGATAAAACCACAGTTCAAAGGCTTCCCAGCCTCTGGCTCTGCAAGGAACCTTGCTGTACTTACAAAGTTTGGCCACTAGAGGGTGGACTGTATCCATCTATTATCCCCTGTGTTACTATCAGCTCCTAATCGACTGTCCGCAGCATTGTACTCTTTACTTTTACCTACTACCCCTCTCCCCCACAACCATATCTGCTTCCCCACCTCTAGTACTCTTAGCCTATATTCTCTCTCTGTGCACACTGCCCTACTTGCCTAACTATCTACACAGCTGATTGTTCCCAACCCAACCTGTCCTGACACTCACCTTTCTTGGCTCTACCCGCTCCGTTCACCCTGCAGGCTTACTCTGCTCCCCTACCCTGCCCCTAATTCCCACATGCCCCAGTACTCCTAGATTTATACTCACCTAACCACACCCCCTCCTTAACCCTCACCCCCACACATCACAACCAGCCAACCAAACACAATCTATCTTTACACACAAGCCCACACTCCCTTACCCACCACTCCCCCGTACCTCACTCTATTGCATCTATCCACCCACACTCCCTAACACCAACAGTACTTACCCCACAATGTCTCCACCAACTCCCATCTCATCTCCAAAATCTAGACCATTCTGCTACCTCGCACCCCCACTTGTCATACTTTATCTCCTCACATCCTATGAACACTGCCTACCTACTTCTCAATATCCTACATCCAGTACCACTACTAGCTTCCACAACCACTATCCCACACCATTACAACCCCACCTTTTGTCTAATTCCACTATCCCAAAACCTCTTCATCCCCTAAGAGCTACCTACACTAACCCTAACAATAAATACTATCAACTTCTACTTAAAATCCATAAACTACTAAGGAAGGCTCAACCAACACTTATAGTAGATGGGGATATCCACCCTAACTCAGGCCCAACCGTACCTGATACCACTAGCTCCACAAATATCAATGTCTCCAATCTACGGAGCTCATATAATACCCCTAATTCACTACTAGTCTGTCACCTTAACATCAGAAGTATAAATAATAAAATCCACTATATACATGCCCTTCTGGATCTGCACTCCCCTGACCTACTATGTCTTACCGAAACCTGGCTCAAACCCTCTATCCCCGATAATGAAATTATACCCCCTAACTACAATATAATAAGACTTGACCAGCAAGGCAGGAAAGGTGGTGGAGTAGCCATCAGGTACAAATGCACTCTACAAGTATCCACTATCTGTTTCCCACAATGCCTGATAACTAAGAACTCTGAAACACACATAATAAATGTCCAACTTAAAAAAGTCAAAACTATCAACATAGGTTGTATCTACATTCCCCCAGGTGACAACATAGTGACCCTAGAAAGTACCCTCCAATGGCTATCCACTACCCACCCCCAAGAAACTATTATTCTAGGAGACTTTAATATCGATTGGAAAACCTGTTCATCAAACTTCCGCACCACCCACATTAACTTAAATGGTTTCTCCCAAATTATAACTTCCCCTACCAGAATCAATAAGCCCAAAAAAAAAGAAAGCATCCTAGATTGGATACTAATAAACAACAAACCCCAGTTATATAAATTAGGCACCCTACCAGAGGACATGAGTGACCACTTCCTAACCTATATAATCAGAAAAAGGAATGACATACCTCAGCAAAATACCCTTAAAACCATTAAAAACACAAAAACTTTAACCTCACTAATTTCCAGACAGAACATAAGTCATGCAATTGGTCCAAACTAAAGCTACTTCCCCTTGATGAAGCAGTTTCACACTTCAGTGTTACATTCCTAGCCATCTTAGACAGGCATGCTCCCAAAAGAAATATCAGAACCAAAAGCAAAATAGCTCCATGGCTAACCAAAGGTACTAAACAAAAACTAACTGCAAGGAACACAGCATGGACCTCCTGAAGATCCACCAAATCCTGCCAGGACCACTTTAGATACAAACAACTGAGAAACAAGACAAAAAAATCCACCATGCTAGACAAACAAGCCTACGATTTCAACTTACAGAAAAAGCACGAAAATCAGCCACAAAACTTCTGGTCAGGCCTTAATAAACTGCTCCATCCAGGTAAAGCCACAACCCCCACCCCTTCAACTACCTTACATCTACCCCCTAAAAGTGTAGCAGAGGCCTTCAATACTTTCTTTACAGAAACAGTTCAGTCCCTTGCTAATGACCTACCTCCCAACTCCTCAAACACCACCTCACCCACTGCTGATAATTTACTTCCTTTCAAATTTGATCCAATCCCCACAGACTATATTAAATCCCTACTTAAGAAACTCAAACCTACCACCCTTGCATCAGACTTACTCCCTGCAGAATTTCTACAAAAGGCTGCAAATGAAATAGCTTACCCTATCTCCATCTTAATCAATCGTACTATCCGCAAATCCTATGTCCCCTCCATCTGGAAAATCTCCCACATTATTCCACTTCACAAAGGGGGCAATTCCACTGAACTCTCTAATTATAGACCTATAGCCATCCTATCTCCCATAGCCAAAATAATGGAAAAATGTATACATAAGCACATTCTGACTCATCTTATCCAGAACAATCTCCTAGCCCCATCCCAGCATGGATTTAGACCTGCCCATAGTACCACAACAGCACTTCTCTCCTTCTCCCACACAATAAATCAAAACCGTAATCACAACATCCTCTCCTCTGCCCTCTTTCTTGACCTATCCAAAGCATTCGATATGGTGAATCACCAACTACTCCTAGTGTGTCTAGGAGTAGTTGGTGAATCACCAACTACTCCTAGACACACTAAAATTATTCGGCCTAAACAACCTAGTAATCAATGGGTTCAACTCTTACCTGCAAGGCAGACAACAAGCAGTATTATGGAAAGACAATCTATCCCTCCTTCTTCCAGTCACCCTTGGTGTCCCCCAAGGATCCATATTAGGCCCCCTCCTTTTCTCCATATTCATCAATGACCTACCCAAAGTCATCCCAGAAGCAATCGTATTCAATATGCAGATGCCTCTACCCTTATCTCTTCTGCCACCACCCCCTCAGAACTACAAGCCCTATCCCAAATCACCTTCAACAAAGTAGAGGACTGGATCAATAATCGCCATCTCCTATTGAATCCTAACAAAACCAAACTACTACTTTTCTCCCCCACCCGTAAACTCATATCACCAAATATTACAATCTCATCCAACAATGGCACCATTATTTCCCCAGACCCATCCACAAAACTTTTTGGTGTAATAATAGACAATAACCTAACATTTGACACTCATATAGACAAAACCATTAAAACAGTTAACAAAAAACTAGGCTCCTTGTATAGGATTAAATCATTCCTAACACCACCTGCCAGAACAGCCATAGCTCGTACCCATCTCCTATCAACCCTTCTCTATGCCTCACCCATCTTTGTAAACCTACGCAAATTAAACCTAAACAAATTAGATAGCTGCTATAACAATATAGCTAGATTTGCCACAGCCACAGCCTACAGAACCCATCACTGTCTAAATCTTAAAACACTAGACTGGCTAGAACTACCCAATCAACTACAGTACAACCAACTCATAGTTATTCATAAAATCCTCTACCAACTTAACAGTACATCCATTCTAACAAACATTATCAGCCTCTACAGCAACCTAGCATCCCTCCGCTCATCCAACAAAATGCATGTGCAATCTGCCAAAGCCAACAACTCAGCCGGAGAATCATTATTCTCCAACTCAGCTAGCAAAAACTGGAACATGTTCCCTCCAGATCTTATCACTATAACCTCCTTACCCAATTCAAAATATCTCTAAAGAATCACCTAAACAAGCATTGGCTATGTCCATGTCTAAACCCAGACTAACCCAATATACATACAGCCCTAGTAGGTAAACTATGCAATATAAACAACTTCCTTATCCTATTTGAATAAACTTTCTAAACCAAACCCACACAGACTACTTATAATACTCAACAACCTTTAGAACAATACTAACTAAATCTAACCTAACTTGCTATCCTGTCCTTTCTTATGCTTTGTTTCTAACTCCATATCCTAATCATTCTCATACCTTGTTTTTTAACTCTTCTATAGCAACCTGTTTTCCTAGACATTCCAAGCACATATTTTTAACCTTCTACATCTAATTTCCAATAACTCCCCTTCTTAACTAACCACCTTTTTTCTCCTGGTTGTCATTCATGACATCTATCTAAATATCATGTCATTCTATACTCTCACAACCTGTCCAATAATTTCTGTACATTCTTCGTACTATAAACCTATAAAGATCTTAAACTTCAATGTAACCATGTATATATATATATATATATATATATATATATATATATATATATATATATATATGTAACCATGAATATTGATTGTCATCTTTTGTACATGTGGAGCTTTTCTCCCCGGGCCTCTGCTGAAAATGGACATGTATCCAGTCGGACTCTCCCGGTTAACAAATGTAAAATAAATAAAATAAAAATTATATCTGAATGATTACTTAAAAAAACTGACTATTTATACTTTATTTTCAACAGAGTGCTTTACTTAATCATAAATATTGATTTCATAAGCAATAATGTTTGCATACTTACAAGCACCCTCTATAAGCCTTTTTCGGGCTTGACTTCTATGGTAATTGATCTTGTCTTCAGCAACAGAAAGAAGAACAAATGGGATGCATAGATGTCCTCTGCTTTGATGCATTTGTTTTTGTTCCAGTTTATCTACTAGTGCTGAGGTACATCATACAATGCTGAATTGCTATATATTTTAATTAAAGTATGTTCTCTGCAGTATGCCTTGCATAGTTTACTTGTGTTTAGGTTCACAGGTAAATGCTAGGATATCAGTCTGCAGACTATTACAAGCCTAGCCACTAACCAGAGGTCATAATCAAACCTTGTACCTTATATTTGTGAAGTGAAAACTTTAACCATTATGCCAAACTCTCTCATCAAAGTAATGGAGGAGTCCTTTCCCACTGTAATTGTAAACATTATAACTGTTGTGGATGCAACTCATGCATAGCAGTATACACACTCATACTATTCAGTACCTGCAGGTTTTAAACACCTACCTGTCTAACTACACAAGATGCAAGATATTGTCTTGACTGCACACACTATAAAAGTAGTGTCTTGAATTAATATCATCAAAAGTAGCTGCAAGGAAGATATATTTTAATTTGTGAAAAAAAATTGAACACATCAGTCTGCATTAAGTTGTGTGTCAGACATTCACTTACTAGGTTTCCCCTACCACCCACTCAGTCTAGGGCATGTTGACTAACTCTGGTCAGCCATCTTGTACATGCATCAAGTATTATGGAAATAAAGATTATTTTACAAAGTTAGAATATTAATAAATAACTTGTGGCCTACGCTAAAAACTGCATTTTTAAAAGCTTTGTGCTGCACATTTTTAAGTATATCTGTGTAATATATATATATATATATATATATATATATATATATATATATATATATATATATATTTATATGTTGAATTTCAGTATCTCAAGACTATAAAGCCAAAAACTCACAAAGCCAAAAAACAAAACTGCGAAATTCAAAACCATGAACATCAACAAAACACTACACCACACATACAAACAAATCCACCTACCTCCCAACCTAACAACAAAGCAAAACAACACACACAAACAAAACAAACAAACACACACACCTACCCTTCCTATAAGCAGGGGGGGCAAGCCCCCTTGCACCCCCCCACACCCCTGCTACTTAGACTTATACTAACTCCAAGGCTGCACTAAACACCAAAAGACAGAAAACCCACCACCACTCTCAACACTGACACACTCACACTTTTACCTACCTACCCTAACCCACACCTAACACTTCCCAACACACTCACATGCACACAAACCCTCCCCAAAACCCTTAAAAACATAACACTTACCTAACACACCATCAGTACCGTGGGTTTGATATTCTGCAGTTTCCCGCAACTGCAGATTTGACAATTTGGTCTCAAAATACTGAAATTCGATATTTCAGTATTTTGAGATTCCAAAGGGAACCTACAGACACAGACATATATATATATATATATATATATATATATATACATATATATATATATATATATATATATATATATATATATATATATATATATACATATATATATATATATATATATATATATATATATATATATATGTATATATATATATCCATCCATCCTCAACCTCTTTTTTCCATTTTTTTGCACAAGGGGTTGGGGTGGCACTTCAACAGTGGGTTTCTAGCCCTGCTGTGGTAGCTCATCCGTACCACACATGGCCAACTTAGGGTGTCCAATCCACCTACTGCATGCCTTTGGAATGTAGGAGAAAACCAGAGCACTCAGAGGAAATCCACACAACCACACGGAGGGCATGAAGTGAAGACTCCACACAAATATATATATATATATATATATATATATATATATATATATATATATATATAGATATATATATATATATATATATATATATATATATATATATATACATAGATAGATATATATATATATATTTATAGAGAGAGACAGAATTTATCTTCAGGAATATGTATATGTTTACTCTTATATCGATTTGCACATATATACATATATGTTTACATTCACACATACATTTCTACTTGCAGATGCCTGCATTTATGTAACATATCTTCACACTATTACCCTACCATTATTTAAAAAGCTATGTAAACTAAGAGGGAAAAGTACTATTTAAAAATACTTACTGTAGAACTCTGGCCTTCTCGCCTTAAACTACAAAACCCACTCAGCCAGCTGATCAGCCCTCAGCACTGCAGGTTGTTATATCTGTGCTAACACTGCTGCCCAGAGGGAGTGAGTCTTGTCAGGGATGAAACTTGATCACCCAGCTCCTGCCAGTTGTCTCTTTTCTTCCATTCAGTGCCGGCTACCCCATAACTCCTGGAAGAGGTAGACCACGATCTGAGTCACTTTGCCTGAGCTCATGCCTTTGCAGGTGCTGCCATCTTTAGAAGTGCCAGAACCAAAGTGAAGAACATAAATGAAGGATAGAGGTTCGGAGGCTGAAAACCACATTCACTGAAGTGTGACATCACCATAAGCAATCCATGCAACCGTATAAGGGGTGTTTACCGTGGAAGTGATTGCAGTGTCAAATTTACTAACTGCATTAAAGCAGTCACATGGAGCTGTACTTATAATACATATGTATGCTTTACTTTTTTCATGAAAAGGGAAATCAGTGATTAATCTTTTAGTTTTGCATGTATTTACATGTGTATTTGTTTAAGATAGGTAATGCTTTTACCTGAATTTTACAATATCATTATGGTGACGCATTAATAAATTATGGCAGCATGACTTTTAAAGTAGTGCTTTAGATGCTCCTTTTATAATTACTAATTTGTTACTATAATTTAGTGATAACATGTTATATGACTTCAGTCACACTAAGTGACTGTTCTGAAGTGATAACGTGTGGCGTATCATGATGGATATATATGAATTAGGGTCAGTAAACTCCAACCTAAACTTTAACTCACTTCACATTTATTTCCAAATGCTCTGGCATATTCATATTTCGTGGAGACATTCTCTGTGTGCTTCCCCTTATTTCCCACATCAGGTGCCACTAAATGCAGCTTGTCCATGGCCATCTGCACTCAGTAAATTTAATGTCTGTTGACCACATACACCAACTTGTATAACTGTGATTTATAGAGATCAGGTGTGGAGAGTTTCATTTGCATAATAAAGTCATACATGGGCCTGAATTTCTGCCAATAGTTGTAGCCATGTTGCCATTTATAACTGTACTCAGCAAAGTTCAGTAGCAATTTCTGAGGGAATGTGCAAACTTTTTAAAGTAAGCTAAAAATACTTCACGCATAGAAATTACTGGAAAACCATGCAGATTCAATTCGGTGGATAAGGTGCTTTGAAGAAACTATTGTTTTTACAGTAAAATTAATTTAATATATTATTGCTGCATATTGATGTCAATAGCAGAGAGGTAATGACAGGAATTATGAATGTGAAGTATAATTTATTAGTTATGCATATACGGCATTGCGTTCAGTGATGAGCAGGTTAGGGTACATGCACACAGATATTAGAAATGATAGATGATTATACTGTTGCTGCCACTTATTGATGATATACAGGATACTGGTGGAAACAGTTCAAATGAACAGAGGTAGGTGTGGAAGTTTGCTTCACTTTATAATATGAATGTTATCTGCTGTAAGGATACTGCAGTGAAATTAGTACAACTGTTGTATTCATTCCCTGTGTTAATGTTACTATGTTTTGGTATTAACTTATATTTTAGGATTTTTTTTTTATTTTGCTGCAATCATGGTTTAGCAAGGGGCTTAGGTGTTAAGACTGCAAATGTGTAGTAATTCATTTAATTTGGAGGATGTTTTCAGTGCTTTGCTGTAGGGGTGATGAGTAGATGTCATTTCTGTAAATTAAGTTTCAAAAGGGTTACTTCAGTATGTTGTTTCAGGTGAAAAATGCATACTCATGGGGGCTCTCAGAACATATTGCAAGTGCCTGTTTGACAAAGGGGGGGGGGGGAACTAAATAAGCTTTGAGAGTGAAGGAGTTGAATTAAGTGGTTTTGGATATAAATGCAGTTGTGGGGAGGAATTGTGCATTGACTCTGTGCAGAAAAAAGGCTAATGACAGTGGTTTTGGATATAAATGCAGTTGTGGGGAGGAATTGTGCATTGACTCTGTGCAGAAAAAAGGCTAATGACAGTGTGGTGTGTGCCAGACCAAAGGAAAGGCAGAACGCAGTTGCCCATATCAGTATCTCTGGGGGAACATCTATACTTATTGCTCTAACACCCAATGAGGAATACCTCCTCTCCATATGGGGAGATGACTATAAAACTGATAAAGATGCCACAGGTATGATCTGAAGAAGTTTGGACACTGGCAATTACTCACCACAGCACTAACTGCAGCCATCAGCACTGGAAAGTTAGTGCATCCCCATGGCAAATTCACATACTGAAGATTAGATAGAATTACTGAGTAGATTTAACACATGAAAACTCCTTTTAACAGACCAACCCTTCTTTCAGCCAATTAAGAAAGAGGTCTGAGTCCGAAAAGTAAGTATTCTCCACATCTTATTAAAATACATTCATTTCTGTGCTCTAAGGTTTCAGTAATAATGTTATTACTTACACATTTACATGGCAGCACCAGAAATGAGCAGTTCCATTGTAGCAGCACAGATGGAAGATGATAGCAGAATGGCCATTGATGATGATAACATAACAGTTATATGTATGACGCAGCCTGAGGACAGTAGCATGCAGTTGCTGACTGTAATGGTAGGAATGCACACCCCGCAGCCAGTATATAACTCTGTAGGAAGTGATGCAGTATCAGTGAAGTAGATGAGGACATTACATTACAGACTGTTCAGTGAGAGACCTCATGAATCTTAGAACTAATGTTTCTTCAACCACAGGAACACCTTCAGGAGGGCAGTAAAATCTCAGATGAAGTAGTGTTTGCTGTAACATCTGTGCAAAATGGTGCCAGGTGCAGACACATTTCACACCTACCTCCAGAAATGCAAATAGAATTGTCTGCCCTGCAGCAGATTTGCTGAAAAATTGTTCTGGTATAGTCTGCTGCCTGAAAATATGTTCAGAGCACTGAAGAGTATACTTTAGGATTTACACCAGTGCATGGAAATGGGAGAGACTTGGGATAATGCCATGGTTGCATTCATGCATAGTATGGTGGCACACAGAATAGTCATCTCCACCTCCATGGGCACAGACTTAAATAGGAAACAGTGATGGATGAGGACGGAGTACTGTCCAGGCAAGTAAGGGCATAGTAGTTCAAACACCATGTAAATCTCAGGAAAACACTGGAAAAAGTGGTGAGATGTAACACAAAAGATGTCATGCAAGCCCTGTCACCATTCAATTACATGCAGCAGAACCTCTCATTTGAGGTATTGGTCATACAGCACTGTGAGATCACAATCTGTAGGATCATCTACAACCAGTAGGTCCAAAAAACACAAATCAAAGCACTGTTAAAACTATGAAAAAGAGGGAATCAGTGTTAAAGCAGAGTAAAAACAGCAGAGAAATTTTATTGTTTAACACTTTCGTCCAAACTGAATTAATGGACTTCTTCAGACAATACAAATGACAAAACTTGCACATTTAAAATAGGCTCCAAAAAGATCACATGATGGTGAAAAATCCAAACACTTAAAGAGACATCACCAATGCTATACATATACAATTACAAATACATTTATATCCCTATAGGAACATCTATAATCAACCATTAATAAAAAACATTTATAAAAAATTGTCTCAAAACCACACTGAAAAACTTTTTTAAAAAACTTTTTTTTCAAAAATTCTACTAAATCTAAGGGAATAAGCAGTTCTAACTAGTCAAAAACAAACCAACTGAACAACGGAGGAAGAGGAGGAAAAAGAATGAGCATATAAAATTATCCTAGACTAAGTTCCAACCCACATTTTTATCTTTCCAAGGCTTTCATTTTAAGTATACAATGAATAGAACAATAATTATTCAACCCTGGGAAATTATGTGTATTTAGTCTAAGTTGCCATAATAATTCAATTTCCTCCAATTTTAGTGCTCAAAGTCCACCTGCGTCTATATTACATGATCGAAGCTTTAGTTAATCGAATAACTAAAGCACGATCACTAAATGTAGAAGTCCCAAAACGTCGAAAGGCAGTTTCCACACAGGGAAACAATTTGTTTGGGCATTAAGCAGATTTTGACCTTTCTACAATGTGGAGTGATCTCGGAGTTGGTATATTTAGTTAGGGGATGTGTGTGGGGGCAAAAACCCCCACTTGATTTGTGTTTAATGTTTTATTTTTATTTTTTTTAGTTGGGACAATGGAATTGTTTGCCTGTGTGGAAACTGCTGTTCGCAGTTTTGGGACTTCAACATTTATAGATTGAGCTTTTGTTATTCGACTAGCTAAAGCTTCTATCATGTAATATAGACCCATTCCACCCCTATCAGCCTTGACGACTTGGTCAATAACTTTAAATTTGAAGCAATGACCTGGATGGATAGAAATATGATTTCCCAAGGCATTATTCAGATTCATTTTATTAATATTGTAAACATATTGACACACACATTCCCTAAGTTTACGTTCAGTTTTTCCAATGTAAAAGCAGTCACAAGTTTGACACATAGTTAGGCATGTCACCCCTTTTGAATTACAGTTGAGTATACCCCTAATGTTGTATTTTCTGCCTGTGACAAAAAAGGTGCTAACAATTTCAATATATTTACGAAAAGGGCAAGATTCACATCTAAACATACCAGGATGTCTAATGAAGGGGGTCACATTACATTCAAGAATATGCCTAGTATTATTGCCCCTCTTATAGACACAAATTGGGTGTTCCCCAATTTTAGATCTAATTAACGTGTCATTTACCAGGAATCTCCAATTTTTTAATATTTTTTGTTTGTTTGTCTTTTCGGCTTTTTGGTTAGGGGTCGCCACAGCGGAACTCCGGTTCGCTAATGATTGGCAGTCAATTTTTATGGTGCCAAGTTGCCAGCCCAACGCCCAACCTTCAGCAAAGGCACGCCCATTCACGCATGTCTTTCAGAGGCCACTCGACCGTGGGGAGGGCATGCAGACTCCACACAGAAGGCACTCCAGCCAAGAATCGAACAGGTGAACCTCTTGCTGTGAAGGCAACAATGCTACTGCTGTGCCACCGCGGATTTTTTAATATTATATTCATTAATTTATAAGAATTTTGACTAAAAGGAGTCATGAAGCTCAGACTATATGAATTAGAAGTAATTTTATCACCTATATTTTGAAATGGTGACTCACCAGTTCGAATATTCAAAATAGGGGTAAAATACCCACTAATCCTCTTATCATACATTTCCTTGATCAACATCAAGAGTGGATACCCTCTTTTGATAAACATCCCCCTCAAGTTCTCACATTCCAACTCAAACTTGTCATCCAAGGAGATCATTCTGGCTGCTCTAACCAGCTGGCCCTTTACTACCGACCTCTTCTGGTGGAGGGGTGGGCACTTGTAAAATGTAAAAAGGAGTTATAAATAGATGTTCTTTCTAAAGATCTTAGACACATATCTATAGCTCTGTTTATCTTTATGTAATTTATGTAATTCTACATCTAAAAAGGAAATACAGTCTGTATGGAATTGAAAAGTAAATTCTAAAAAATGTGTTGCACCTTTCAGGTAGTCCATAAAGTTTTTTACAACTACAAAGTCACCCTTGAAAATAATAAAAATATCGTCAAGGTAAAGTGTGTAATAATAAATATAACTACTCCAAGAAGTATTTTTAAACAAATATTCATGCTCCCAAAAGGCCATGACCATATTGACAAAACTAGCCCCACATGAAGACCCCATAGCAATTCCGTTTGTCTATAAAAAATATTGCCCCTCGAAAAAGATGCAATTATTAGTTAAAATGATGTCCAAAAGTTCTTCAGTCAACATAAAAACATAATTCGGGGCCCTTTTGTTTACTAAAAATTTGGTCACACATTGAATATAAAATTCATGTGGGATCACAATATACAGGTTCCCAACATCGATAGTTACAAAGTTAAAATCAATTTTAAAATCCAAAGCATTGATACACTCAAGAAAAGCCCAAGAGTCCCTACATAAATGGGGGTTCATTCAATAAATATTCTTCTAACTTATTATCCACAAATTTGGCACAAGCATATCTGACTGAGTTTCTTCCATCTACTGTAGGATGAAGAGGTGGGTCATTGAGATCTTTGTGGATTTTTGGAATCCTGATTATTACCAGGATTAAAGGAGAAGACATATTTAAGTAATTATGAAGGCTCAAGTCTATTTAGCCATCAATAAATAGATCATTAATATGAGACCTAATTCTCTGATATGCACCAAACACTTTGTTTTTTGTAACACGTTCATAGGTGTCAGACATTAATATCTTAAGCATCCTGTCATACTCAATTCTATCCATGAAAACCAACCCACCCCCCTGTCTGACTTCATAATCCTAACATCGAGTTGTTTCAAAGAATGAAGTAAATCTCATTCAACCGTGTTTAAGTTATCAAGTTTAGGGAGAGAATGTTTGTTATTACGCAAATTCCTAATGTCAAGTTCACACACTTGGTCAAAAATGAATAAGAAAAGGTGTAGAGGTGGATTAAAAGTACTATCTATTCTGTATTGGTCATTACTTTCAAAAGTCTTACCTGTCGTTAGGGATAAGTTAATTTTGCTTATAAACACTTTAAAGTCAATCAGTGTTCTTGCAAGGTCTGCCCTGCGACAAGGTACAAAAGTCAGCCCTTGGGCTAGAAGATTTGTTAAGGATGTAGGTACTTCTATCAATGAAAAGTTAAAAATATTAAAGTCCTCATCTTTATTCTTCACAATAGAAAGGTTACTCTCAGTTTGTTCCAAGTGGGCAATGGCTTGATGCATAAGCAAGTTCATTTCCGTTATTTGTTGGATTTGTGAGAGCGAGGGTTGTTCCAGTGGGATCCCCTCCAATTTGATTATTTCTTCTTCCACGTGGACTGAAAATCCTGTTTGGATTGGCTGTTGGTGTTGGCAACACTTCCTTGTTGATTAACTTGTTCTTGCAATCGTTCACTCCTCCTTAAAGGGGGGCTACAGGATTATTCATTGTTCACAATGTCAGTGCTGTTGGGCACTGAATTAGTTTGCACATCATTAAAGTCATTATTTCGCAAGAGGGAATTCAAGGAACAAGACGGAATATCACCCCCACCTTGTCCCCAAGTTTGTGAAAGAGGAGGATTGAGGTAAGCAATTCTCTTTTCATAGTCACCTTTCTCCTGTTCCAATATTCTCATTGTATTTGCTCATAATTTAACCATATACTTGTCAATACTAGTAAAGATCCCAGTGTACTCAAATCTGTACCTAGTAAAGTCCAAATCAGCTTTAATTATATTGTCAAGTATTTCTAGGTCAGATTCTAGCACTGCCATTAAGTTGTAATATTTAATAACATTTGCAATAAGAGACAGCCCTGCTTATTAAAAAAGTTAATTAATCAACATAAAACAAGCTGTTTGGTTCTAAACCATTAGGAAATTGCCATTGCCTAAGTTCCTTCAGGATTTGTGCCTCCGATCGTATTCCTTGAGGTAATTAGCCTCTAATTGTAACTTCTTATATTTAACAAGCTTATAGTCAAAAACTCTGAGGTTGTCCAAAATGCTAACATCGACCTCCGATGTTCCAGGCACTGGACCACTCAGTTCTTTAAGCCAATTGCTAGTTGAATTCAACCAGTCCTTAAGGCCAGGAACACCCATAAGCTGCATCAGTGGTTCAAAGGAGGAACCCATGGAGCTTCCAGCAGATGTAAGGTTGGTATTAACAGCATTGTGTCCCATTGTCGGGTTATTAATTCCACACATATGAGCTACTGGTCCATTATTGTTAGGCACACAAACACTGAATGCGGTTTGAGTATTCTGTGGACCAGTTGAACTATCTCTGTCAACACCCATAACAATCTCGTTGGGCACATAAATCAATTTTTGTGACAAGTTATCTACTCGCTGTGTAAGTTGTTGAACAAGTAAAGTCAGGATACCAACGGCCACAAATACCTCGGTCAAGCTGGAATTATTTTGTGAAAAAAGTGGAGGTAGTACATTAAAGACTCTGTCTGACTCCACCCTCAAAACACAACCAATAATCCCAAAAACACAAAACAAAGCACTGTTAAAATCATGAAAAAGAGGGAATCAGTGCTAAAGCGGAGTAAAAACAGCAGAGAAATTTTATTATTAGCGCTTTCATCCAAACTTAATTAATGGACTTCTTTAGACACTACAAATGACAAAACTTACACATTTAAAACAGGCTCCAAAAAGATCACATGATGGTGAAAAATACAAACACTTAAAGAGATACCAACAATGCTATACATATAAAATTACAAATACATTTATATCCCTATAGGAACATCTATAATCAACCATTAATAAAAAATAAATTATAAAAAATATATTTGTAGAAAAATTGTCTCAAAACCACACTGGAAAACTTTTTTTAAAAACTATTTTTCAAAAATTCTACCAAATCTAAGGGAATAAGCAGTTCTAACCAGTCAAGAACAAACCAACTGAACAATGGAGGAAGAGAAGGAAAAATAATAAACATATAAAATTATCCTAGACTAAGTTCCAACCCCCATTTATATCTTTCCAAGGCTTTCATTTTAAGTACACATTGGATAGACCAATAATCATTTGACCCATGGAAATTATGTGCGCTTAGTCTAAGTTGTCATAATAATTCAGTTTCCTCCAGTTTCAGTGTCCAAGGTCCACCACTATCAGCCTTGATGACTTGGTCAATAACTTTAAATTTGAAGCAATGATCTGGCCAAAGCATTATACAGATTAATTTTATTAATACTGTAAAGATGTTCATGTACATGTTCTCTAAGTTTACGTTCAGTGTTTCCAACGTAAAAGCTGTCACAACTTTGACACATAGCTAGGTATGTAACCCCTTTTGAATTACAATTTAATCTGCTTCTAATGTTATATTGTCAGGCATGACAGTAAATATATATAAAATAAACCACATGAGTAGCTATGTTTTAAAAATCATTTTTCAAAGATAAGAGGGACTATTTGATAAACAGTGCCTGGAGGACTTGCTACACACAGCAGAGTGCACACATAGCACTACATGCATCAGTTACAATCTGTGTCTTTGTTGTCTTAAATGTCTTTGTCAGTAGGTGAGGACTAGACTCTACATCTTTGTCTGTACAGATGTATACTGTGTAAACTATCTTCAGCCATGGAAAGGTCTATAGAGAGAGCTGTAGTGCCATAAGGGACAGTTCACTACCAGACTGGCACATGTTCATATTGTACAGAATACAACATGCATTAAACATCCTGCATGCAGTAGGAGGGTCATACTGAAAGACACCACCAGATTCATCCAGGCAATGCTAATGGGCTTTCATCAGGTCAAACACTCATTCAATGACTATCTATGTTTGGGATAGGGCTGTGTTGTACTTTTTTTTGGCAGTTCCTGTAGGGTCCTATACAGGGTTCATCTACCAGGGCTCAGGTGGACAACCTACATCACCTGCAAAACGCAAAATGAGAAAAGGGGGGCACAGTGGAATGGTGGTTTAGTAGTAAGCAATGCATTTTTCAAGGTACAAATACTTAAATAATGATAGTTATAAGTTCAGCTTACTGACAAGATGACCATGGGACATCTTACCATGCAGGAAGAGGTAGCAAAGAGAGCTTGTGTGACAGGTATATGAATCATAGGCACTGCCAAGATGCTAGACCAACATGTTGGTGATACATCTCCATGCATTCACACAGTAACTGGCAGTTGATGGAATGGTAGCCCTTCTTATTTCAGTACTGCTCAGCTCATGGTCCTCATGGGACCCCAAACAGCAAATTGGGTGCAATCTATCACACAAAGCACCTCAGGAAACATGACAACCTATAGATGGCACATATGTTTCTGACTGAGTCCCACTGTGACACTGGCCGATAAATATACTGATCTACCCATAACAAGAGTATGTCAAGGAAATGCTGATGTATCCTTAAGATAGAAGACTGAGATATACCCAACAGTCCACAGTCCATATTTGGAAGTTCCCTGTGGCAAGGATAGTAAGTGATATACATACCTTAATATCCACGGGTATAGGAAGGAAGTTCCCATCTGTAAGCAATACATATTCACTAAATACTCACAATATCCCTGTATACTCTACATCTGTCTAGAATTTCTTGATTATCAAAGTTACAGGGTTATTTGTCTATATCTTTGCAATATTTGCCAATGAGTGGCACTGGTTGCAAGTGGTTTTGGCTCAGCCAAGACAACAACCTCACACAGAGAAATAGGCTGGCAGCAACAGCAGGCATCTTCACCAACTGCATAGTAGATATTAAAGGTGCAGTTCTGCTTTTTATAATGCCTCTGTATTTGGTAATGTCAAAAACACTATAAATGACAAACAGGTGAAAAGAAGGCTTATTAGCATAAGGAGATCTACATTATTTTTCAGTTAAATGCTGTTGTCTCATAATTTGCCTACATTTATAGATACTGCACATAAGCATAAACTGCCTCTATGAATCGGTTCAAGGCTGTGTTCAGAAGCAACCTGTGCAGATTACGCCTAGGCGTAATCACAATGAATGCCACCATTAGTCGAGCCCAAAAGAAAAAAAATGCATTTTATTCTGATTACTAATTAATGCATTGCAGTTTAATATAATGTCATTATAAGTAATTTGTTATATCTTACCAATATTTTGTTATTTTGTCCATTGATTTGTTTATTCTTCCATATATCTAAAGTTTTCAATTTAATTTCTAGTTGAAGTTTTTTTTGTTGTTAAAATTAAGGTTAGAAAACTCTGCACCTTTTATATTATTAAATAACATATTGAATTAGTGATATAGGTCAGTATTAGTAGAAGATCATCTGCAAATAATAAGAATCTTTAGTTTGTTTTGTTGTTTACATTGAGAGCCTTGATATTGTTATTTCTAACAGTTACTGGTTCTATGACTATAACAAAAACAGGAAAAAGAGGATGTGTTTATTTAGTGCCTTTTCTTTATCTATTGTTCTGCCATGAAAGGCCCTGATTTAACATAAGCTTTATATCCTAAATCTAATTTTCTATTGAGACCTATAAATTTACACAGAAAGCCCCATTTTCTAAACATTTAAATACATAACTCATATTAAGTGCCTGACCTGTTTTTTTGTCTGTATCTGCAGTTGCCATAGTTGGGTCTTTTCCTTATTGTTCAAATGTTATAAGATTGATATTCTCTCAACACTACTCAGTGTTTGCCTGTTAGTTATAAATCCTGATTGATTTTCACAGGCCATAATTGGAAGGAATATTTTAGTTTCCTCAGTTACAACTGACAGAAGCAATTTATAAGCAGCATTT
>NC_056735.1:573029483-573124483 GCF_019279795.1 Protopterus annectens
ACAGGCACAAATCACTGAATTCCCCAAATCATTGGGAGCAAAATAAACAACCTTTAGAAGTACAAGTCTTATCCTTCCATCCCCATCCCATATTCGAGGGAACCATAAAAGTAAGCTGGCAGAATGTACCCTAATGGTATTTACCAAAGTCAGAGAGGATCATTTACTCAGTATATGCTGCACCACCATCCTAAGCACAACATAGCTGCTCTCATAAGTAGACTCCACACAGTGCAAGTGACTCTGTCACTCCTCATAACCACCACAATTAAGGACCTTAATATCTGTTTGCATATCACAGCTATCTTGCACGAAGTCCATTTTAGTATGAATTTGGTCAGTTTTCATTGAAAACCTTCAAGTTAAAGATATTATCACTGCAAGTATGTTTTCAGTGTGATCTCCCTCCTGAAGAACATTTGCTGTGATTCGTGTTTGAAGCATATCTTATAAGCTGATTCAGGAAAGTTCTAGATACTGTTGTACTTTGCTAATAAAATAAATCGAGAATAAGGCAGTTCTTTAATTTAAATGTAAAAAAAAATCATTTTTGCACCAGCAGCTTTTCAGTCAGGGATATTTTTTTTTCTACAAAGCAACAGTAAGAAGCTGTTACTTATAAACCATTTTGGCTGTGCCTGTTTAGCATTCTCAGTCATTGAACTTGCTGGAATTCGAGCATGTTTACAAACTTGGATGAATCCTGTGAACTGCAACAAATGGGAGGGTCCTTTAGGAGGAAAATAAGATTAAAAAGTCTGAAAATATGCAAATCATATTGGAGTGAATGAAGAATCAGAATCATTGGATCCAATAAATAAAAGAAACGAATATGAATATATAAAAACAGATGGCAGCAACAATATGAAGAAGGAAAAAGGGAGTCATCAAAAACTGGTGGGAGATCCACATCACTTAGAGAGGAATATAAGGAGTTCTCAGAATCAACAACACTAAATTAAAAATATTTCTTCAGCAAGGGAAAGGATTCATGAATCCACAGAAATTTATGATGGAAACAAAAAATGTACATAGACTAAGAAAATGGGAGAAGTCTTCACATGTGGAAAAGCATAAGGAAAGTAAGGATTGTAGCAGAGATCAAAAGGAAACAGAGAGCATGCACAGCCTGACAAGGTATTTTGGAAACTGAACACTGTTCCTGTCTCAGAAAAGTACAAAATGCACTAAAAAAGCACAGCACAAACCCAGCCAAAACAAGACAAGATTAGAAAGACTACAATGAAGAAAATGACCATACAAGTCTAGAGCAAAAGACAGATTTCTCCACTGGAAATACCTGGAACATTCTAATTAAAGGCTATAAAAGTACCAGTAACTGATTTGTTTTGTTGGTTCACTCTAGAGAAGGAGGAAGTAATTCAAAAAAAAAAAAAAACACAAATACATGTGCAGACTGTAATCTCACCAAACCATGGGCAAAACTGCATGAGTAAAGGATGGAGCAGGGAAGGGAGGTGAGAAATAATGCTTAAAGCACTGCGCACTCTAAATGGAGAAGGAAGATGAAGTATGTTGCAAAGGTAAAGGGACAAGCTCAGCCTAAGCAGGGCATGGATGTACTCTCACTAACTGGTGGAGGGAAAAGATAGTTGTTCAGTATACATGTGACAACTTAACTTTACAATGAATAGTCAAGTCACTATCATTTTCTTCATCAAAGGATGAAGGTGGGCAATCAAGCATCATAGAAAAAGAAGCTGAGAACTGTTCACAAATTAGGTTTTAAATCAAAACATTGGTGGATATGGAGGGAAACAAGAGGATAAGAACAAACGTCAGGAAAGAAGTAATGCACAGCAGAAGGGAAAGAAAGAAGTTTGAGACCTTGCAAAATTGATGGGTAATTTAACAGGGAGGGTGAGAAGTAGGAGGACCTTCAGCAGAGAGCATCATAAGAAACATAAAGTTGACCAAACAAAACAGAAACTCAAAAGAAAACATGTGTACAGATGACCAAATGATACGTCAAGGTAAAAAAAGAAACTAGTGGAAGGGATGAAAGGCTGAATAAATTAAATCAAGAAGGAAAAGTAAAAGGGAGAATAAAAAAGGAAGAACAAGGGGAAAAAGCAGTAGGATGAGTTAATACTATCAGAATGATGAGCAGCCCAAAATTAGACACATAACAAGATACCTGCCATAATCCGTGGTGGTGCAGCTGTAGCATTGTTGCCTCACAGCAAGAGGTTCTCCCATTCGATTCTCGGCTGGAGTGTGGGGAGTGCCTTCCTTGTGGAGTCTGCATGTCCTCCCCATGGTCAAGTGGCATTCCGAAAGACATGCGTGAATGGGTGGGCGCCAAGCTGGCAACTTGGCACTGTAAAAATCTACTGCCAATCATTAGAGGACTGGAGTTCCACTGTGGCGACCCCTAACCGGGAAAAGCCGAAAGACAAACAACAACAACAGCAAGATACCTGCCAGCACTGACAGGAACCAAATAATGAAACAAAATGCAGAGGAGCTGTGAGAAATTCCTCTAGTAAAACAAAATCCAGAGGGCTTTCAGTCAGAGACAAAAGACTAAGGACTAACTAATGAGGATGGTGAATCCTAGATTTTCAGGTATGTGTCAAGACATACAACATACAACAATGGTTTAAAAAAAAACAGAAGGGAGAAGAAAAACAAGCAAACAAACATAACAACATAGTCTGAACAGATATGCTTATTCCCCTAGTTCCTCGGCTCTCAAAGCCTTCTAAGGAGGATAACAATTTCAAATAATATTTATTTAATTTATTTATTTATTGGTTTGTTGTTTTGAAAACAAACATAACAGTTAAAGAAGGAAGCTGAAGAAGGAAGAAAGATATGCACAGTGAAGAAAACACGGAAAACATAGTGGGAAGGGGGTCTGTGCAAATAAAGGTTACTAGGGTAAGGGAGAGAAACTCCTGGGTTAGAAAAGAAAGATCTAGGAAGATAAAGAATCAGGAGAAGTGGAATGTATGAGAGAAAAAAAAAAAGAATGACCAAAGTCAGTTGGGCAAAAATACAACATTTGATATCAAGAGGAGTTGGAGAGAACACTCTAGACATCTATCAGGCGAATGGCAGAACGCCTCATCTTTTGTTCCACTTCTCCTTTTCAGTTTGCTGTTATGTAGGCTTTGACCATCATGTCCCTTATTACCATCAGTTTCTTGTTTTTTTCTATAAAGCCAGCAGCTTACTGCCCACAGCTACTAGGCTTTATGGTGGACACACAGTGGCCAATATAGGTTATCATGGGTCCCTAGCATAGGTCAGAGGAGGCTGGATCTTCAGTCTAGTTGCCACTCTTAAATACCCATACCCATGTTTTTGGCGACATTAGTCTATGTGACCAAATCACTTAGAACCAATGTTTATACCACTGAGTGGCTAGCGCTGCTATTGCACTCAATCTCTGATCAACGTATTTCTATCTACAAGACACTATGCATCACAGCTAATGCCTAAATGAGTCAATATATACAACTCTTTCCTCAAGAGAGAGAACCTAGACTCTGTGTTTCTGCTACGACAAATGACTCATACTGAAAGCAGCTTGTGAAGGTGAAGCAGAAAGATGACTGGTTGAGGGAAGTGCAGAGATAGGAAAAACATCAAAGATAGAACAAAAGAAGCAGAAGAAAACTTGACTAATTAAACTAAAAAGTGCAAAAGTCTAATTTACAAAGACCTGAAGAAAAAGGAAGAGAAAGGAAAACTGTGTAAGAACTGTGAGAAAAGAGAACAAAGAAAGAACTGTGAGGAAAGAGATGGTTATGCAAGGAGAAAGGATGAGAGGCAGGAGCTATTGGAAATTGTGGGGGAAATTATGGTGTTGCAAAGAACCTGGGAAATGCAATTCAAAATTTTGTACCACTGAATTTGTACAGTAAGCCAAACTAATCTGAATAAAAAGGAAAGAAAAGATGAGAAAAAATCTGATTGCTACTGGAGATGTGGGAAAAATGCAGGTAGAGATCATAGGATGTGAGAATGTAATGAGATAAATGGAATCTGGAAAGAAGTAGCAGGAGAGAGGAACAATTTTTTGAACTGGTACTTTGAAAATAGATGAGAACTGTGTGTCCTAGGGATGGAATTTCAGCAGTGCAACATATGAAAATCATGAAACAGATGGTCTGCCAAGACATCTGCAGCAACTGGAACACTCACAGAGATAACTTACTAAAAGGATACAAGGCCTAAATAAAATGTCCTACATGGACCAGCATGAAGCTTTGTCACTATACTCAGTATAGGAGGTTTGGCATAAGTCTTTGCCTCATAAGCAAAATATACAGGGTTTGATTCTCACCTTGGGTTATTGGCTATGTATAAAATGGCCCTTCAGAACAGTTAGCCTAGTATTCACCTATGAACCTCTGAACTATGAATCCAACTGACTACTGAGAGTCAAACTATGTCTGGCATACAAGGCATTCTCCAACCTAGTACTGATGGATTTACGGCACATCAGAAAATCAAATGGCATCAGAAATACTCAAGTCTTCATATTAAAACCTCTACTGCAACATCAATAGAATGGTTTGGAGGGACAGGTTTATCTCACAAAGGATACTGCTGCTCTACAATAGACTCCTCATCTATGTAAAATAAAGTTTATCCCTGTCTGTATTCAAGCAAAACTCAGATCTGTGGATTGAAAACAGAAAATTTACTCCAGGATTGCCCTATGTGCTACTAATGTACAGTGGTAGCAATGCCGTATGTTATGTATGGGTTACCTCAAATTATCCACAGTATGATCCCAGTTAAGAGATGATATATAATTATTGACCATGGAATGAATAAAGCTAATATAACACCAAATGGAATACATGAATTCAAGCAACAAAAAGGATAATTAGATCTACTTTAAATGGCCTAGAAGGGCAGCTAACCTAGTACATACTTATGAAACAATGAACCTATAATAACAGGCAGGAGGGTCAAAGCCTATCTAACAGCAAACTGGAAGGGAGAAGGGGAAAGAAAAAGACTGGACTTGAAATGAAACAATAACAATATGCTTAGGAGATTAGTCAAGGATGTAAAGATTAGAAAGGATGAAGATAAGATGCAGAAAGAATGAGAAGAAGTAAGAAAGCCATATGAGACAGAACTGAGAAAGGCAAAATTGATAGAGATAATTAACAGTGGGACAGGAAGATGGCCCGATAGATAGTGGAATTGAAGAAGCAGGCCTCATAGACATGTTTATGGATAACACATTATGGTGTGATGCATACACAGCCACGACAAGTTTCAGATTCAGTAAACTCCACGTAGGGGTCCGCAAGCATGTGCACCCACATGCAAATATGGAAACTTTTGTGGAATGCAAATTTCAGCATAAGTACCTTAAATTTATGCTAATGAAGCAAACCAATGTGAATGAGCAAGCCAACAACCTAAAATGAAGTAGTGTAGAGTCAGTGTACATGTTAGTAGTGTATGCAGAAAATTTCTGAGTACAGGAGTCTACACAGAAACACGCACAATTAAACGTATTGGAATTTGGACATACATTACCTTAACAGATACCAACGCACATGTTATGGCCTAAGTACATACTATGGATGCTAGAAAATCAGTCTCCCAAATAAAAATGTAATTTTTACTGCACTGACATAAATGCAACTTTGGTCCCCCACCCCTAACTGAATAATAAACATGTACATAATGCAGGCTTTTCAAATATTTAAAATTAATGAAACAGAGTATTATTATAATGCACTGTAAGCATAATTCATTCTGTAACACATATATAGCCAAAGTAATACCCTGCCTTGTGTTTACAACATTGTGCTCCTATGCAATTTACCCTGCTTACATGGCTGCTAACTGTGTAGATTCCAGGCTGTCAGCACCGTTATTATGCAAATAAGGCCAAAAATCATTAGCGTTATTGAATCACAAAAACTAGTAACCCTGCAGGGATTTTCACTTTGTGTAAGGATCTACACAGTGTTTATGTTTTCAATGAATGTCAACAGTGAGTGATAACATCAGGGGTGTGTGTTAGCTTCCATTTTTTTTCTGTTAACATGTTTGCTCATTGCTATGCATAGTGTACCAATGGGAAATGGAGTAATAAAAGCCACGTGAGATGGAGCAATAAAAGCTTTGCTATGAAACTAATCCTGTGGTAGCACCTGTATGTGTAGGGATACAGTGTAAATGGTCCTGAGTTTTAGTATAGGATGTGCCAGCTTATCTTCATATTTTATGTTGCATGTGTTTGTGTTATCAGGAAAACAGAGATTAAAATTATACTTTTTTTTTATTCTTACCTTATTTATGCAACAGTGCACGGTGCTGCATGAAGGTGGACTTAGCGCATTATTGAGCACTCAAGCAGGTTTTTTAAGTAATCCTAATTACAGCCAAAGCAGGTGAATTGTATCTTAATTAACCAATCCAACATGGTGGACCTATTCAACAAGTGTATAAAGTATCCATGTAGCCTACAGTCTTATTTTCCCTCAATACTTCAAAACCATTGGAGTAGAGACTTGGAAATTTTAATTGAGATAATGCTAGGGGCTATTCTACATCTGTATGTACTAGAGGCTGAAGTCAGTGCTGCTAGTGCTGCTGACAATAGGCCTAGGCTAAGAAGGAGAAGAGTGTTCAGGCCCAGGGTAACTTTCCAGGTGCTACATGAGCTAGAGATTGTAGACAGCTACAGGGTGGACAGGGACATATTACAAGACCTCTGTGAGCTGTGCCGCCCTCACCTAAGAGCCAGAGCTAACCAAGGAGACCCCATCCCAGTGGAAACCAAAATATGTGTAGCCCTTAGAATATTAGCTACAGGTACTTTTCAAAGATCAGCTGGGGACATGATGATTGTGTTACAGGCATCATCAGCATCCAGGATACTGCATTTGTTCCTGCATGCTATCATACATGCCAGTGGGCACATATATTTTCCCGTCTTTTGAGTAGAGAATGTGTAGTATGCAACAGTTCTATCATGTAGCACACTACCCTAAAGTACTGGGTGCCATAGATTGCACTCATGTACACACCAAAGCACTACCTGGTGAGTAGGGTATAATCTACATTAACTGCAATGGATACCATTCCATGAGCTGCCAAGTCATGTGCAATGCCCAGGGGGCTATCTTGAATATGTGTGCTGGCAACCCTAGCAGTTATCACACCTCCCATATCTGGCACGTATCATAGCTGTACCAGATGTTTGCTGGGGGGGACATACCACAGGGCCATTTACTGGGGGATATAGGCTATGCTCTGTAGCCGTGGATGATAATACCCATTAGAAATGCACACACATTCATGGGAGAATGCCATAATAAGGGACACACACAAACTAGAGACATCATAGAGTGTGTGATTGGGGTTCTGAAGTCATGGGTCCAGTGCCTAGATATATCCAGTGGAGCCTTGTGGTATAATCCATGCAGATGTACACAGATATTTCCAGTATGTGCTATGTTCCACATTCTGATCCTGCAGAAACAGCTGCAGTAGGATCAACAAGGGGAAGGGACACACATCACCCCGACCAACACCTAGGTCACCACAGCCACAGTCACAGGAGGAGCTAGAGGAGGAACCCCCAATTGCTGTCCATGTAGGCAGACATAGGCATGCTCAGTATGGCTTAGCTTTGGCTAAGAAACAATGCATAGCACATTCACTGACCAACTAAGGACCCGGGGACTAATACCTTTCTCCTACTCACATGCATATATTAAAATTGATTCCAGGCAACTCACACAATCTGTGCCTATCCGTGTATTGGCTGTGTACTGCTTGCATCAGACAGAGTCAGCCCTCAACTAAAGGTGTTTCAACCACTCCATTTACAAGGTAAGTCCTGAACATAGACTGGATTCTTGAAAAGTATTATTATATATCCTTGTATCTATTAACTTGGTACAGTATGCATGTAAATAGTAATGGATTTGTACAGAAATTAAATTAACATGTGACTATAGACACTTATTTTACTAATATGTGTCCATTTGTAATTAGTAAACCTGAGGAATGAAACATTCACACAGTCCTTCCTCAGCAGAATACTGGTACATCATTCAAGAGAGAAGTTAGAAAGTGAGGCTACACATTGAAATTTCTGACTTCAGACTTGTTTGTATCCTAACAGTAACTGTTTTGTCCCCCCACCCTCAAAACAGGAGTGTCCGCTTGTAATTCCCATAACAGTAACTCAGCTATGCTAGCCCCAAACCCACAGCATATGCTTATGTCACAGTTAATTTCCTCTCCCATTTTAAGGATAATTGTGTAGAATTCCTTACACACTGTATGTGCTAGGTAACTGATGAATTAAAAACAAACACATGCATGTAAGAAAGAGAGATGTATATTTGTAACCGTAATTATGACAGGTTCATGGTTTGATAGCAGTGTACATTTTTATGCATTTGGTTGTGTGATGAATGACCCCAGTTCTGTTTTGGCAAGCTGCTTCTGTGGCAAAAAGAACCAAGGCAGCCATCCTTTTTGCTGAAGCTGTATTGGTGTTGAGGGTACCAATCCTGATATAACTAGAAATTTTGGAGGTGTATTATCACTAGGTAATGTGTTTTTGCAGACTTTGACTCTATGTCCCATACTTTTATCATCTTTTTCCACATTTGCATGGTGAGCTGCATAAGGAAAACATTTTTGATAAGGCTTGCTAGTTTGCACGAAGCTCAGCATTGCTGAAACAGGAAAAAAGTGGGTGCAGATCAATGCGTGTGTATGTACTTTTAAGAAGCTAATCAAGGGCTTGCACAACTGTATAAATACTGAGCATGTGCAAGCTAGACTACCATTTTGTAGTAAGCTGTTGAGATATAAGCATGTATGTATGTAAGGTCTGCCTGTTAACCAGTCTTTATATTTTATCAGGCTGCGATCCATCCTGATGTGTTTCTGTGTATGAAAGCATCTAAACGAAATACACCACCTGCTTGTCATTTATGTTAGAGAGTGATGAGCAACATGGTGTGAAAAATGGCATGTCTAAAATGACTTAAAGCTAGGCTGGAACCCAAATTCTTCAGTTTGAGTTTGAGAGGCACTTGGAACTGCAGGACTATACAGGAGTGAATCATCCCTATAATGTGCATACTTTACAAAACAGGTCAGAAACGAATTTCAGATATAAAAACTTGCTCAACACTATTCTTATTTGCAAAACATGAAACAAGGCATACAGAATGTTTTAAATGATATTCGCATAAACCAATATTCCGATATTGATAAAAATATTTGAATTACTATGGAAAATGTTTGAAATAAAGTCTGAATTACATAAAATGAATAAAATAAGATGAAATGACCACATTTTTCAATATGTGCATAGCGAATCTGTATTTTCCATATTAATCAAATATATCTGAGTTATCAGAATTGTATAAAGTGTTCGCATGTTTGTGCAGTGTTACAGTAAAGTTATTTTGCAGAATACAGCCATTACAGGACATATTTCAGAAAGTACAATATTTCAAAGAGTTTATTTTGTATTTGAATGCTATTACAAGCTCACAGAACAGTTTGCTCATACATGATTACAAGGGCCATATTTTTCATTGTGGTTGTGTACATACCCTGTGGGCATGGCTGACAGATTTCGAAAACCCACTGCACTTGTATTTGACAGTAATATTGCAGAGAACTGGGGAGTGTTTGAGCAAGAGTATGACATTTTCATACAGACTGCATTTTCTGATAAAGATGACCACACAAAGGCATTTATTCTGCTTTATTTAGTTGGGACAGAAGCCATAGAAAGGGACATTTATTTGTGTATGCACCTCCTATCTATACCAGAGAGAGGGAAAACCATCATATTGTCATACAGGCTGAGTCAAGGGAGGACCCTGAGTGCTTAAAACATAAATTCAGAGAAACGTGTAACCCCCAGACAAATGTTACAATGGAAAGGCACTTATTTTATACAAGGGATCAAAAGCCTAGTGAAACTTTTGCAGCATATATAACTGACTTAAGAAATAAGGCTAAAATGTGCAGATTTTCTGATTTAAGGGAAGAGTTGATAAAGAACAGGCATGTGTGTAATTTAAAAGATGATGCTGTGAGAAAGATTTTGCTTCATGACAGTGATTTAACTTTGAATAAGGCCATTAAGATTTGTCAGATATATGAGCTCACAGAATAGCACACAAATAAGCTTACAAATGAGAATAGCTCTAGAAGGCACAGTGACAAAGCTAATATTGATAGCATGTAGCACATAGTTAAAAGAAACAGGCCCAAGCACCTGGCAGCAACTGTAGTCCCTGCAGCACTCACTGGTAAACCCCAGAGCTTTCCAGCAAATGTCAGAGCTCGCACAGTCTCAGTTAAGCATAAGAATGAGCCAGCAAATTCAAAGCATGGGCCCGCACTTAGTTTCATTGCTAACTGTCGTAACTGTGGTGGAAGTCATGAATCTAAAAGGGAGAAATGTTTAGCCTTTGGTCAGCAATGCTACAAATGCAAAGAATTATTTCAAAAGGTTTTCTAAAGCAAAAGGCCCACATTCTTTTATTAAAAGGGAATATTTTAAGAAACAAGTTCATCAGTTAGAGAGCTGCAACCCTACTCTTTATGCGGATGGTGTGTCAGTGCTTCATGTAACAGTCAATGCAGTAGATTTAAGGGCAAAGAACAAATTATTTTGTACTGTTCAGATAAATAGCAAACCCATAGAGCTCAAAACTGACAATGTTTCCAAGTGCAATGCTAAGTTAGCAGAAACATTTGCTAGAGTGTGTCATGGTGATATGCTTGATTTGGCAAGGTGTGTGAAGCTTATTTCTTATGGAGGTGAAGAAATTCCAACCCAAGGCTCAATAGTTCTTTCATGTTACTCTGCTGGAAGAAGATACAGCTTGTTATTTTATGTGGTCAAGAGGCATGTCCAGTCATTATTAGGGCTCAGAGACAGTTTGAAAATGGGACTGCTTTCATTTCATAAGGAAGTCTACCATGTTATCTTAAAAGACCAATACTCTAATTTTGCTCAGTACATTTTTTCTCCCTATGCTAATCTTTTCAAATGCAGTTCACTCTTGTCTGCAAGAAAGGCAAACTTCTTTATCTTACTGATACATTGTCCAGATTGTTCAGAAACACCACAGAACAGCATGCGGATGATAACCTTGATTTTGAAGTCATGGAAGTGAGAAATTTTCCTTCCACACATCTGGATGAGCTGAGACATCATACAGCCACAGATCCAGTTGTCAAAGGCTCAACCACTTTATCAGTCAAGGATTGCCATCAAAGCAATCTAGTTTACCTCAAAAAGTGCAATCTTATTTTCCATACAGAGATGAGATTTTTTCTGACAAATGTATCATTATGAAAGGTCCAAAAGTAATTGTTCCAAAGTCCTTGCAACAGGAGTACATTACTATCATGGATCATGGTCACCCAGGAACTGACTCTAGCAAAAGAAGGGCAAGAGGTCTAGTATTTTGGACTTCTATGTCACAAGACATTGAGAAAGTACTTTCACCTTGTTCCATGTGTAATAGTACAAAGCCACATCAACAGAATGAACCACTACAGCTAAACCAGATTCCTGAACTACCTCGGTTGGCAGTAGCCACCAACATCTTCGAATAGAATGGTCAACATTATTTGGTGTTATTAGACTCTTACTCCAATTGGTTCGAGATTGACCTACTTTCTAATTCCTAATCTAGCATCCAGTACTGTCATTACCATAATGAAGCATTATTTTGCAGTGCATGGTAGTCCACACAAAGTTATTTCTGACAATGGCATGCAATTTACAAGCCAACAGTTCAAAAGATTTGCTGGAGAATGGGACTTTACTCATGTCATAAGTAGCTCTGAGTACTCAGTCAAATGGTTTAGCAGAACATGCAGTTCAAAGTGCAAAACAGTTAATAGAGAAGTCAGAATTAGATAATAATGATGTTTTCCTGAATCTCTTGAATCTCAGAAATATTCCTTGTGATAAACAACTTGATTCACCTGCTCAGAGACTTCTGCCGAGACAAACCAGAACCACATTACCAATTAGTAGTCAATTGCTGGTTCCATGTATCAAGAACAACAAGTCAGTGAAAGCCAATCTGTTGAAGAAGCATTTAATGAACACTCAGAATACAAAATACAAAAAAACACAGTCCACAGAGGCAGCAGTTCAAAAGAGCTTTACTGAATATGACCACTAAATACAATCTGGTACCTTGGCCTTTCACCTTCAAAGTATAAGACCAGCAAACTGCTCAATCCATTACGAGAAGGAGAAGTGTTAAGGATGCAAACAGCCAGAGGTTATGATCGGATTGGTGTCATGGAGAATATTTGCCCAGAGCTGAGATCATAAATTGTGGAATCACAAGGAGCAGACTTTAGGTGGAATCATAAACATTTCAGACAAGTGTCCAAGCCTATACCACAGCACATAGTCTGTGAGAAAGACTCTTTATCTCAGAGTGAGTTGTCCGGTGTTCCAATTCCAGAGGAAGCTCCAGAGGACATTCCCATTCCTGTGACAAATCCAGAAGCTCCTGATATGAGTTGTTCACCAAAGACTGTCCCTGTTGCTAAATTTGGTCCAGATTGTTATGTTATGAGAGTTGGTTATATCTCTAGACCAAGCAGATACATGGCAACTTGGACATGAATATTGTGTTTTGTTTCTAATGTCTATAGTAATGCATGTCTAACACTAATATTGTTGTTACAAAGGACAATATTTTTAAGAGGGAGGATGAAGATCAGTGTGTGTGTGTATGTACCCATTAAGAAACTGTTCAAGGGCCTGCACAAGTGTATAAATACTGAGCATGTGCAAGCTAGGCTGCCATTTTGTAGTAAGCTGTTGAGATGTAAGCCTGCATGTATGTAAGGTCTGTCTGTTAAAAAGTTTGTTTATATTTTATGATGCCACTATCCATCCTGATGTGTTTCTATGTATTAAAGCATCTAAACAAAATACCCTGCCTGCTTGTCATCTATGTTAGAGATGGACGAGCGACAGTGGGTAAGATTTGTCAGACTATAAACATCAGACACAGGATACATTCAATTATTGTTGTTATTAAAATCCTGGCCTGGAGTAGTGATAGGAATGGACTGTAGTAACAGGTACATATTACATAAAAGGATGTCTCAGATGTTAGCAATGCACCTAGCATTTGCGCACTGCTTACCTATGCATAAACAGGTAAAAGAGAGAAATGTGTATGCATGTACACTTAGCGCAGGAAGCACTGAATTTGTGCTATGCCTAAATATTACATTACATACATACATATGTGTTCTTATTGTTCTATATTTACCAGTTGCTTTGTCTGACCTAAGACTACATGTGGGAGCATTGCAAACTGGGGGCACAATATAACTATATGTACATAAATTTAATACCCATCCATTTGTTTCCTCACCACTAACCACACCAACATCAATGCAACCCTGGGGTGTCCTTAATTTTACAACAGATAAATCAAACAGAAAACAAGGTGTATTATGTAATGTTGTGTGCTCCCTCATGGGAAGTGCCATTTAGTGGCGCTGATAGGCTTACACTGCCAAACTCAAACAGCCAAATATGCTAAATAAGGGGACTTGTGCTGTTACACAGCTTGACTTCTAAACAGTATGCTACTGCTAGGTTACTAGCTTGAGTTGACACTACGGAGCAGGCCTCTCAAGCTGTTGTGCCCCACATGGCTTGCTGATATCATCTACTATACAATCTGCAGTCTTACATAAATCAGACTTGTGCCATAGCACTTGCATTATGTACTGTTTTCTGTAGTCTGTGCACTTAGATATGGAGAGGTTCACTTCCCACTGTAGTAGAATGTGTGCGTGTGTGTGTGTGTGTGTGTGTGTGTGTGTGTGTGTGTGTGTGTGTGTGTGTGTGTGTCTATGTGTGTCCACAAAAGATGGTGGAAGTGTGTATCCCAAACTGATTTCGCCCATGGTATGGTTTTGCAGTGTTTTAGTGCTTGCACAAACATCCATTTCAAATAGGCCTCCAACCTCTTGTCCCCCTCATGGCCTACTGATGTCATCTACTATAAGATCACCTGCAGTCCTGTTAAAATCATACTTTTGCCACAGTGTGTGCATTAAGTACTGTGTTCTGTAGCCTCTGTACTTATATAGGTAGGGGTTCTATTTTCACTGCAGTCAACTGTGTGTGTGTGTGTCCATAAAAGAAAGTGGAAATGGGTATGCCAAACTGACTTCTCCAATGGCATACTTTTGCAGTGTTTTGGTGTTTGCACAAACATCCATTGCAAAGAGGCCTCCAACCTCTTGTCCCCCACATGGCCTACTGATGTCATCTACTATAACACCACCTGCAGCCCTATTGAAACCAGACATTTGCCATGGTGTGTGCATTAAATACTGTGTTCTGTAGTATCTGTACTTGGGTAGGTAGGGATTCTATTCTCACTGCAGCCAACTATGTTGAATGCCCATAAAAGAGAGTTGAAGTGTGTATCTAAACTGACTTTTCCAATGGTGTGGCTTTGCAGTGTTTTGGTGCTTGCAAAAACATTAATTTCAAACAGGCCTCCAACCTCTTACCGCACACATGGCCTGCTGATGTCATCTACTATAAGACCACCTGCAGTCCTGTTAAAATCAGACTTGTGCTGTGGTATGTGCATTAAGTATTGTGTTCTATAGTCTCTGTACTTAAAGAGGAAGGGGTTCTATTCTCACTACAGTCAACTGGGGAGATGTGTGTGTGTGTGTGTGTGTGTGTGTGTGTGTGTGTGTGTGTGTGTGTGTGTGTGTGTCTGAGCAGTTTCTGGATGTTACAAAGAGAGTATCTTACAGCAGCCTCTGGAACACTATTCTATATACATTCATCATGCTATTTTATATAGCCACTGTTATGACGTGAAATCCCTGCAGTATGTGCAGTTGCTGCTGTTAGTTATGTAAGAAAAAGTATAGTTAATTTTCTTTGTGTTACTATAATTACTTTAAAAAAACTGTGCTGCTTTTGACTCTGTTGCCTATGTAATGTTATGAACAAATGAATAGTTAATTACTGCTTTAATTCTGTTACAGTTGTATTGCTCATACTATACACTGGATTCACACTGCATGAATCCAGTTCAGCTCATCTATTGATAAGTAAACATCTTGACACATGCATTGTGAGAAAACACCCTCTACTCTTGTGCCTGGAGTGTACAGTAGGACTATGTATTGTAAGGTAACTGTTTCTGATCTCATTTTGAGCTTTAACACTGTTTCATTGTCTTAGCTGCTCTGCTATTGTTTGCATGCAGAGAACTTAACGTCTTGCAGTTATAGATGAAGAAACAATTAAATCATTTTCCCTTACAATTGGCCAACACTATTTAGCAGAGCAGTTCTTTTAGAGCTCAACATATCTGGATAAATGTCAGTTAAACAAGCACTAATGTCACACCTAATCTTTCCACACTTTGGATAGACCTTCTACTGTTCACTCCATATGTTAGTCCACAAAAAATAGCACAATATCGCATACACCCATCCATTTCTCATTTTTTATGCAGATACCAGGATAACACCTTACCTTATGAGCTGTTAGTGTCCCTCTTCTTTATTGGATAGCCTAGTTGACATGTCTTATTGACTCAGGGCAGATAATGCCTCAGGCCTGTACTATAACATCAATGAAGTACCATCATGGGCATAGGTACTCTCCAGCAACCCACAGAAACAACAGAGACATTCAAATCACAAACACGGTACAGCTAACACTAAACCCAAAGCACACAATACACTTAAAAAGGGGCGCCAGTGTCTTAACAAGGATTTCCCTAAGGCAATAGTTTTCTATTGCAAAGGTTGTCCTTACAGCTAATTGTACAGTGAGACATACACTTGCCCCACTTTTCAGCTTAAACAAGAACAAATGTGCCATATAATTGTCACATCACACTTGCAATCAAGTCCCACTATTAATCCATCATATTTGGTGTTGGTATGCACAACTTGAGCTGTATCTCTAGGGATTGTATGGCGACAGATGTGACTGAGCTGTCTAAATGTGTGTCCCAGCCATGTATGTCTCTATGTTTGACCATTATTATAAGCTCGCCTAGGATGAGAAAACAACATAAAGAACAAACTACTGTCTGAAATTGGTTATGTGTCTGGTGTCATTCTAAGGTGCTCCAGTTCCCATCAGTGTAGGATGACATTGTGGATAGACCACACCACTTTGCAAAACATGGACTTCACCTGGTACCTCTAGGTTTTTGCTTGATGGCCTTCATTAGGCAATGTCACCAAAGCAGAGATTACTATGTGAAAATATGTAACTCCAACAAAGTAAGGGTCATGCTGCTAAACTGTAGGAGTTCACATCAGAAATTGCGCTCTCTGTCAGCATTTGACACAATGGAAGTGGTGGATGTCTGCGCAGTCACAGACACCTGATTTAAGGCTGCAGTAAGTAACTTGGCCTTTCAAGGCTACAGTGCCTTCCACACATTCAAACTGCAATTTGAAATTCTGAGAACCACAAGAGATGGATTATCTCTCCTCATTGAAGATTCCTCCTCTACAGGGGTTAGACAACATAAGTCTATGGAATTAATGTAACTATGGGAAATATGTCAAACCATTGCCAAGGATAACAATGAGGCTTTCCTTTGCTACATTTGCAACATCAAAGGTATAATGCAGATGTGTGCTCAATTAATTGTGGATGGTATTGCACACACCGAACCTGCGTAAAATGAAAACCAGCTATCAGACATGCTTGGATAAAAAATATCACCCCACCTACAAGCTTACCACAACACAACTTCAACATCACCTCCAACCTCCCTCTGCAAAGAGCAAATCACTGCTCTCTCCAAGAATAAGAACACGACCTCCATTGGACAAGCTTTAATTTCTGCATGCATTCTTAATGTCCTTAACCAGCACACTACTGCACTAGGCACCCTATTCAATCATAGTCTAAGTACTGCCTTTATCAACACAGATTTGAAATTAGAAACCTATTTCCCCCTACACAAGGGTGGATCAGTGACATACACATGTAGTTATAGTCTCTTAAGTTTCACAAGCCTCAACTGTAAGAAAATGGAATGGATTTTCATGGATGGTAGATACAAGATCAGAGTTGACATCAAGACACTACATCTGTTCCAGCAAGGTTTTCCCAAGGAAAGGTTGTATATGTTAAAACTGTTGGTATTCAGTTACGTGACTAGAGTCATAGCATGTGTGCACAGCATTGTTATTTTCTATCTTGACTTGACCAAGGCCTTAAACACAACCCCATACTTGTGTATTAGTGAAAAGTGAAGCCAGGTGAATATCAACTGCTATGTTATCTGGTGGGTTGCAAACTGGTACACAGACAAACACACATTCAAAGTAGGAGACAAGTGTCACCACAAGTGTCACTGCTGTGTCTATTCTTGTTCACCATGTACATATTAGAAGTCCAGACCAAAACAGAGTGTCTGTGACTATCCAGGTTTGTGGTTGAATGACACTTAGATCCTATCATTGTATCTCCTAACAATGTGAGTGCTGTTCAAAAGGAGCTTACACAGACCAGTGACTGATGATAACTCTGTGCTGTTAAACAACTGTCATATAAATGCATAATCATTTTCCTTGGAATTAACAATGTTCCAGCTTATTAACACATAACCGTGAATATTCTAATCACTACGTGTATTGACAGACCTTGGAACACAAGTAGAATGCAACATGTGTCTACTGCTGTGAGGAAGATTTTCTACATGTTGCATCAGATTAGCAAAGCCATTGCAGCAGTATCGCATTTATTTATATATCCCATATAGTCGTCCCTCCTCAGGCCTACTATTGAATATGATGCTCCATTGGCTATATAGTGTAACAGACACCTGAAGAAATTTGACAGACCTCAGAAATTTACAAGTAATATATATCAGGTTGTCAAATGTGTCTAATATGGACAAACTGATGTAGATGTCACTGTACTCAGTATGATATAGACTGCTTTGAGGTGACTTATGTATGGCTTACATGGCTATCTGTTACTGAATTGTGATGGAGATGATGCCCCTGCATATGTCATTTGGGACTACAGTCAGCTGTTAAAGGGCCATCAATGTAGAATGACATATAGGACATGCTGGAGAGGTGGATACATCTCCCATAGGTTGCCACTCCTCTGGAATAGGCTGCAAAACCGTGTCATGCCAAGAACCTTCATGACACTGTTTCATCACAGCCTGGATGACATAATGTGAAACTGTTAATCTCTGCCCTGAAGTGCCCCCGATTCTCACCTGGACATGGGTAGTCCTTGGTAGACAAATCTTGACCATACATGATACCTGACATCGACTTTCATATTGTGATTTCATGGCTAGGCTTCTAAACACCATCAGGTCATTAGCCTAGTAACATCATATGTACCTATTAAACTATGTTGATGTACATGCCAGAAATACTGATACACTGCATTATTGTTTTGATGATAGTTGAGTACAGTGCATACCTACAAGTCTGATAGCTCAATCTGATGTTGTGACTTCTGATGTGCACTACAAGTCTGTAATTAACATAATTACAGGGAATATTTCAAATTATATGCTACAAATTTCAGTTATTACCTTCTCAACCCTTACAAGAACATCCACTGTAAAGTAGTGACAGGATGATGGTGGCATCTATCTAACTGGCCAAGTGCACTATAACTGACAGATGCAATCATCAATTCAACAGCATACATGCATATGTAATCATCATTTATGTAAATATTCACCCTGTGCATAAGACACATAGCTTTACTATGCCTGAATCAAAACGATAGAAAACAGGGATATGGCAGTTATCATCACTTGCACAGAGTGTTGTGTGGGGGTGCAGGAGGCCTAGGCTGATGCATAAGTTGTGTGAGGGTGTGTGTGATAAGGACGTGAAACAGACAAGATGGACCATAAAAATGTGGGCATGTATTTGTAAATGCCCTCAATGTAACACTTGTATATGAGTGTCTGCATGCACACAGCCAAGCTCAGTGCTAGCTCTAAGGGTCTGTATTTTTGACAGATGTAAGCCATGCATGGTAGTGATGACTTGTTCATCTTTGTCACCCCCAACCATCATAACTGGTTCTGCCAGGAGTTGCACTGGCATCTCCCTGCCCAAGGTCAGATGCAGGGCTACAACCTCCAGGTGACAGATGTCTGCTGGATGTGCTCCTTCACAGAAATGGCCATGACCATGACCCCGTGGCCTGACCTCTCTGGGTGTGGACAGCACACTCGCTGATGGAGCAGTGGAAGAACTGCCACTACTGAAGCATGATCAAACATGGCCACATTGGCTCACAGCAGATGTAGTTGCTGACCTACATCCACAAGGCCGACGTTTCCCACCCAGCAGATTCTCCATCACAGACAATGCGCATTCCATCACTGAAACCAAAAAGGACCGCAACCAGTGACACCAGAATGGTAAAGTTAAAAATTCCTTTACTGAAAGACAATAAAATTTCGTTTTCGTCAGGTCAAATACCCAACTTCATCAGAATCTCCACACATTTCAAACCACAGTTACATTTCTATATATACGTAGTGATTATGTTAACAATTACATCCTGAGAACCTAATGACTTCATTACCTAATTAAGTCCTTAAAGGACTGTACATCAAAATTGTAAAACATAATAGAATACAGAAAGTAAAAACTGTCTTAAAGTTAACAATAGGAAATAGTAAATATAATAAAATTATAATACAAATATACTAGATTAGCTGGTAGTGAAAAGCTTATCAAATGTACTGCTACTAACAATATATTATAACAATGAACATTATAAAAAACATATATTGTTAAAAAAACACCTAGTAGGTTTATCTTTTTAAACTTTTTAGTTTTAATAAACTAGAAATTGAACAAGTGTCGTTTAAACCAGGATGGCAGTAAGCATACAATCTTACTTACTTGCGCATGCCATGACAGATACTTCACACTCCATCACAGATACATCTCACTCTAATGCATTATTCATCCAATCCATGGTATCAACAACATGTTAGAGACAGTCACATATATCAGACTGTGCCACATCTAGAACCCTGAGCATTTGTCTGGAGCACCTTTCTGAATGTGCCTGTGCCTCCATGATGGCCCTAAACATACATTGCATTACATGTGAAGAGACACCTGCACCAGGTGGAGGCTGGACAGCAGGCCGCCTCCGAGCTCTCCTATCAATTCCTCTGCATGTCACCTTGCCTACAATTTGGTTATGGCCAGAGTCTACAGGCTCTGAAGAAGTGGTAGCTACACTTCCCTGGTCAATGTCCTTGCCCTCTACCTGTCCAATATCTGTTGCCTCAATTGACTGCGGATGTATAGGCATACTGGCTGTGTATGGTGACAATGAGGGTGGTCACTGAATGTCAACCTCTCTGTCAGATTCTGCCTCTGCAACCCCTGGCTGTTCCACAGTTTGGTCACCATCATCATTGGATGAGACATTAACATCAGGTGGCACAGAGAATACAGAATCATGTACATGATCTCCTGTGATAACAGGAAGAAACACAGGAATACATTAATACCTGCACTACTATGCTGCAATATATGCTAAACAATTTACACTGCTGTCACTAGTATAGACAATCATACCTCTCAACCTCTTAGAGCAAGATTATGGACAATGCCATAAATAATGGTTGGACAAAGGTCGAAGAATAGGGCCAGTTTAAAAAAAATTGCTTTTGCAAACCCTTAAAGGTGATAAGATAACAGGTATTGCTTTTGTGTGACATCTCTGCAGGGAATGAAGTGTGAGATATCTGTCTGCAATTTTTTATGACCTGTCAATAATTTAGTAGGAAATCACTATGATAGGCCAGAAATATGAGTCAAACCTCTGGACACTCGGCAAATATTTGTACAGTTGACAGGTATGCACACAGTACAGCAATACATACAGCAGACCTGAGAGGACACATTAGCAGATATCTTGGTATTTATCTGTATTAATGACAAAAAATTATTATGCTTACCAACTGCAGGAGCCCTATGTCTCAGAATCCCTGATGGTCCTGAAATAAGTAAAGGAAGAGGTGATTACAACAGCACCACATTTAACAGTATAAAAGGGGATAATACCTTTACTCATCTAGATCTGCACTAACACAACTGTTAACAAAAATGTGGCTGACATCTTCAAAATAAGCATAAAACTGCAGCAACTGTAAATTCCCCCACCAAAATAACAACTTTACACACACAGATAAACTATTAACACTATGTCAGAATGGCACAGTATGATCAAACAAAGCATACCTGGAAGCTCCTCTTGAGATGCAGGAGTGGCAGCCACATCAAGAACATACTGGGTGATTGACTGCTGGAAGCTGTCCAGTATGGCAATGTTTACCAGGAATTCCTCTGAGGCAGTGAGAGAGGATACTGAAGCAAGGCCACCACCGGTTACCTAGAGATCACATGCCACTGCACCTGCACATAGATGTGAATTTGCTGCCCAATATCATTGATATTGCAGACTAATTCATCCCACAGGGCTGTACACTGAGCCATATTGGCCCACCCTAGGGGCAGTAGTACTGCATGATGTTGACATAATCCCTTGATGTTGAGGTCATTCTCAGCCTCAGTAAATGGGGGTCTACATTGAACAGGCATTTAGTGTTCTGAAAGACATTAAAATAATGACACATATAAGTGTCACATAAGTACAAATAAACTGTTTACAGATGCAGCAGTAAAGGAAGGCTATCAGTATTCCAGACTTGGTAAACTTTAAATATTCAACAGGGATCAAAAATAACAATGGAGGGTACAAAAAATGGAGAGTAATGAGGAACATATCCTTGTTTGTGTCATAACAGATACTCAACTATGCTCACCCAACCAAAGAACATTGTACTTTGTGCCATAGCAGGAACTCATCATTTTTAACTCCCAACAAACAAAATAACAGGCTTAGAAACAATTTTGCTAACCAAACAACTGTGAAATACTAAAAGTGCTATCAAATGCACTTTCACTGAAAAATGTGTACATATTTATCACACAGCATTATATTTTCAGCCTACTCTGCATTCTCCATACCTCTGATGTGGTTTGAAAAGCAAGGCCATGCCATGATTACAGTTCAAAGACATGCATACAGATTTACATCACATTATCCTTAACTACATTCCAGCTTATGCATTACATTGTTAACAAAATGGGTACATGCCTGCTAGAGTACAATATTCCTCTGTAGAGATATAATGTTCAAAATAAATGCCTGTGAGTTCAACAATGCAATAACTCTCATCCACATCAGTTTGCCTACCTACACATTCGCCTTTTTATAATGGAATACATTAGTAATTGATTGCATCTCTCATAGTCTGTGATTCAGAGATGCTAATTACAGCATATGCAGCTGAACTGCATGCAAATCAATCAATCTTGTGGAGCTAGTCAGCAAGATATAAAGCATCCCTGTAGACTCCATGCTATTTTTTTTCATGTTGATTGTGAAAACAGTGGAGTACAGACACAAAGTAATCGCAGACATCTTGCTAGTTGCTGTTGCTTTTTTAATACACTTGTCTGTGCTACAGGCTGAAGACAATGCTGATGTTGCTGCCAATAGTCATAGACAGAGAGGGTGAAGATTTTGCAGGCCAAGAACACAGTACAGGAACCAGGGCTGGCCTTTGGTCAGCTGGTGCCCTAGGCTAAAGGTCTCCACCCCCCCAACACCAGTCAGTTCCCCCATCCTGGTATGCCTACACAATCCAGATTACTGGAAAAGTGCCCCTGTTAGAGTGGTGCCCTAGGCGACCGCCTAGTTGGCCTATGCCTAAGGCTGGCTATGACAGGAACTGTGCAACCTCTGGCAGCCTTGACTCACAGTCAGAGCCAAACACAGGGAACCCATCACAGTGGAAAGTAATGTATATGTTGAAATTAGACTCTTAGCCACAGGTACCTTTCACAGACTTACAAGGACATATTTGATGTGTAATAGGCATCCGCATCCAGGATCTTCTAAACATTCCTGCATGCTATGCTACAACATGGCACATATATTTTATCATTAGTTGTCAGGAGAGGGTCACAAGAATGCTACAATTGTACCCTGTATTACACTATTCTGAAATGATGTGTGCCATGCATCGCTGTCAAGTACACATGAGAACAACACCTGGGGAGCAGGGTAGGGTGTACATAAACCATAAGGTCTACCACTCAAACAACAACCAAGTCATGTGTAATGGCATAAGAATCATCTGGGGCATGTATGCTGTCAACCCTTGCAGTTAACATGACATCCGTATATGCCACATCTCCCAACTGCACCAGATGTGTGCTATGTGGGATATCTAACAGGCTCAATTATGGGTGGATGCATGCTATGCATTGGAGTCATGCCTGATAAAATGCATTGGAAATGTGCGCGCACGCACACACACACACACACACACACACACACACACACACACACACACACACACACACACACACACAAACACCTTAATGAGATATACAGTCCAACCTGTAATGTCATAGAGCATGTTTTTCAGATACTGCACTCACAATGCCAGTGCCTACATACCTCTGGCCAAGCCCACCATTACAATTCACTGACATGTACCTCAATGCCCATAGCATGTGCTATACTACTCAAGTTAATCTAGTGGAAACAGCTGCAACAGGATCAGCAAAAGGAAGAACACATCCTCCCGACAATGACAAGGTCACCACAGCCACATGCTGATCACGATTGGTGGAGGAACCAGCAGCAGGTGTGGTTGTAGGGAGACATAGGCATGTTCAGTATGTCCTTGCATTGGCTATGACACAAGCCATAGCACACTGATTAACCACATAGGAGCCTAAAACCATCCTCCTATATCACTATACTTTGGTGCTTAGGAAAGCATTAGAGATAACAGTTCATCAGTAGGGTACACATTGCAGTTTCAAACTTCTGAACCCTACCTAAATCAGACAACAGGCAGGATGCCAAACATACAGAGTAACCAACCCAACACAGTCTTGTTCGTGCCATAGCAGGAATACAGCTGTGCTCCCCCACCCCAAAAGAACAGTCAGTGCATATTTATGATATCCAACCAGGCTTTCCTTAGTTGACAACTGCATATCATATTATCACCATTTAATATCTTTTGACATTGTAATTGCAATTATATAGAATGGTGTGCACAATGTATGTCCCAGAGTACTGGTCAGATAACTGCTGAATGACCAAAGAACACAGGCATTTAAAACAGTGATGTATATTTACAACCAAAAATCATTTCAGGGTGTGTAATCACTAAGTGCAGTATTTTACAAAATAAACATTTCAATAACTGTACACGTAACATGTTGTCCTGGTTCACTTCAATAAACAGCTTGTCAGAGCTTCCAGGATGGTCAGTTTGCATGAAGACTTTTTTGCAGAATGTTCTGTTATTAAGAACATGTTCCTTCACAGAGGGTACCCTGAGTAATTTTTGGATCCACTTATTCAGAAAGTAATTGAAAAAAGATGTAATGAAGTCTATTCACCAATTTTGAATGTTAAACCCAAGGCATGTCACACGAGGTCTGAAATCGAATTAGGAGAGATTTATTGTGCCGAAGCTAATAAGAATTTGCCAGCTAGTACAGGACAGCTTAATAATAACTTTGCTGCAAATTTTATAACTACATTTAGTACATTTAGTACTCATTGTCTATCTATAATGAAGAAAAATTGGAACCTGTTTAGATTGTACCCCGAGATCCATCAAAAACTTGGTGAAGGGCCTAGAGTTACATATAGGAAAGGGAAGAACCTTAAAACACTATTAGAAAGACAAGTTACTCCTGCAGTGAAGTACCCTGGCATGCACAAATGTTTGAACTGCAATTATTGTAAATTCATAGAGGAAAACAATAAAATTCAGGTTAATGGAAAAATGTATAAACTTAATAGTAAATTTAATTGCAACTCTACTTTTGTTATATATTTAGCTAGATGTATATTCTGCCTTGCGTTCTATATTGGTAAGACCGAGAGAAGATTGCATGACAGGATGTACAACACCTTTATGCTATTAAGAAGGGTAAACTTGAGAACGCGTTAGCCAAACATATAGCGGATTATTCAGGCCATAGTTTCAAATTTACGGTTATTGATCAGGTTAAACTTGACCCAAGGGGAAGCCTTCGAGATCTTAAATTAGATGAGCTAGAACTAAAATGGCAAGTGAAATTAAATGCATATAGTTACCCCAGACTAAATGACACCTGTTCAATTAGTAGTGTGTTGAAACTTAACAGTTTGAAGAGATGACTATTTATGTTTTAGGATATAAATACAGTATCGATATGTTTTTTTTTAATATTTATGTTAGTTTGTCTGTACTGTAGATTCGCATATGAAAGAACACATTGATGTGGTTTATGAGTTAATTATTTATATTGTCCTTATAAAGGGTCACACTTAGGAAAACTTTTTATAGGACTTAGTGTTCTGTTCAATAAATACAGTATCTTTTAATTATATTTATATTTATATTTTTTGTAAAATATTGCTTTTATTTTACTTCATAGAGGTTGCTGTTTTATGTGGGTTGTCCTGAGTTAATTAATTGTGATAACTAAGTGAATTCATTATTATATATACATGGTTCACATTGTTATTAATTGTGTTCTGATGAAGTCAGCATTACTGAGCTGACGAAAAGCGCTTAAATAAATAAGTTTACCGTCTGCTTTCCTACGCACTGGTTTTGTTTTATTAGTTGTTTTTTCACTTTGTGGTTTACTCACTTCAATAAACACACAACACCAAATGACCTTTGACAATCTTTATTAAACCTTCCATAAACATGACTGTTAACCAATAATTATAAATTTGAACCAAATCATGACACAGGTGTCAACATCCATGAAAAGAAACGTACAAATAACCATAAGGGGAGCGTAACAACTCACCCTTGATAAGCAGCATCCCCGACTTGCTCACTTATCTTTGCACTAACAAGGCAGCATTACCCCGCTCAACTTCAATTATTGAATTATACCACTATCCAAATAAGCAGCTCTGCTTGCTTATTAACTTATCCAGCAGAGCAACCGCTCACTTTCCTTCCCAACTTATTGAATTGCATATCCAACACCAGAGGGGGAACAGAAGAGGGCAAGCCTGCCCCTATTCTCCACCTTCCAAACTGAACTAATCACAAACCCACTAATAAAAAAGGGGGAGGGCGGGAGGGTAGCAAGTTCATGCCAAAAATGTGACTCCTACCTCATCTACACTTGACACAAAACCCACTAAGCCCCTCCTTACTCTTACCTCATTTCCTCCTAAACATCCCTCCATTCCATTTAACCCTATTCTCCCCTTATTCACTTAATTCCTGCTAATATATGTGTCTAGCCCCACTTGAAGATGTCCCAAAACAAAATGGTCTGTTCCAAACCTCATTTGTCCTGGTTCACTTTAACAAACACACAACACCAAATAACATTTGACAACCTTTATTAAACCTTCCATAAACATGATTGTTAACTAATAATTATAAATTTAAACCAAATCATGACACAGGTGCTAACATCCATGAAAAGAAATGCACAAATAACCGTAAGGGCACTGTAACAACTCACCCTTGATAAGCAGCGTCCCCCACTTGCTCACTTATCTCTGCACTATCAAGGCAGCGTTACCACACTCATCTTCAATTATTGAATTACGCCACCATCCAAATAAGCAGCTCTGCTTGCTTATTAACTTATCCAACAGAGCAACCGCTCACTTTCCTTCCCAACTTATTGAATTGCACATCCAACACCAGAGGGGGAACAGAAGAGGGCAAGCCTCCCCCTCTTCTCCACCCAGCAGCCTGACCAGGCTGTTCCCCCTGTCTTCGACCACAACTTCCCTCCTTAACCAGCATTAGGTCATTAGGCCATACATCATTCGGTGTAACTTTCCCATGCTAAAATAGCAAACTATAACCTCAAAACCTAGCATAATTCTTGTGCATGATCTAACCAAACCCTACCACCCCACAAACAGAAGCCTCTCAATGAACCAAGGGCATTCCTAACCACTGCACCACCACTACTAAACCCACTGGCACTGAAACATGCCAAGGCAACCCCATTTTAACACTCCATGAAAATTACTGACTAAGGAATATAATAACCATCTAAATCTCTTTAAGCTCCATTCAATAAAGTATTCCCATCATGCCAACTACCCATTATAAACATTAAAAAAACTCAAATCACCATCATGGCTGGTCACAGTATGACCCCAATACACCACCAACAGTAAACCAAACCAGCAAATTAACCAAAAACCATATCCCAACAAACTTGAGAATGCCCGATGACATGCCATAACTGACCAAAATGTAGTGAATTAACCCAACCCAGTCTCTACCGAAAATGAGGTAACTCCAAGTTAAATCCTCCTATCAAAACCCCCCATCTAAGCCGCAAGCCTACCTTACCATCTAACATCCTAATCTCCAACCCCTGCTGGCTGCAATACTACCTGACCCATCCCAAGGAAGGTCCTGACTACCCGCAATACAGTGCAAAATGCAATCCTAATGCTTCCTGCACAAAATCCAGTAAAACATCCATTATCTTGTGACTGCAGGGAAGGAAAACACAATCAGACAAACAGCTCCATATTCGACTGCACTGCTGGAAAACCGAAAACTCATTTCATACCCCACCATTAGCTGACACATTATTCAGCCTTCTCTCTCACCTGCCAAGTCCATGTTCCTTCAGCCTCTCAAGTAATGCCCATTCTGCACATCTCCCTTTGCAACATATCCCCATCTGTGACCTCAGTGTGATCTGTAACAAAAAAAAAAAATGTAAATACTCTACACACACAAAATCAATTTATTAATGACGATATGCACCACTAAGGACATAGCTCATTCATCAAAGGTAAAATACATGCATTACTGAAAGTGAAACCCCCATAAAACTTAAGATGTCATAGCAAAGTTAGAACTGCAACATGTGTCAACAAAATGCCAAAACCCCATGACTAACACTATCCATCTACCTCAATGGATATTCCAATGAATTACCCAAAGGCAACACCATGGTGAAATACACCAACTTATTAACCCCTACCAAAGTAACCCAAATTTATCTTTATCCCACTACCAAACAAACTGGAAGTGTGACTAAACTTACCCTAGGGTTCTACTCCCATCCCTTGAAGGACAATAGGAGCAGTATGTGGAAATAAGAATTGGATCTTGACTAGCCTACAAGATCCTAAAGCATTAGCCGTATAGCTTCCTATGCTCCTATGACTGTTGTGATTCTGCCTTACCTATAAACCCCAAACTGCCTATAACCAACCCCCTGCATTACCTTGCCCCAGCATACCTACAATCCCATTATGTACTGCTCCAACAGACAGAAGCCATGAAAGAAATATGCTACCTTTCAAGCCATGCCCTTAAGGCACTGACTGCTGCTCACCCATCTATGACCTCCCTGAACACCACCCAAGCAATCAGGACATCCATTAAAATAGGCTCCATCACTCCAAATCCTCTTCCTTCAGGTCACCGACCCTCGCCCACTCAATTCCACCTCTCTGCAATCTGCACAACAAAACAAAAAACACAACAAAACAAAAAGATCACCTTACTTTTACAAGAACAAAAACAATGATGAACCTCAGGCCCAACCCCTTATGTGTTGGAAGCACAGCTCTGGGCATTCTGCAAAAACTGTGCAGGTGAAAAGGTATGACACACCACCCATGATTCCCTTCAAGAGGAAATCAGCAGCTGAACTACATCTTGAGTACCCACTGACCCCACTGCCAACCCAAATACCTGCATCCACCAGCAAAGTCCACCCGGCCATAGCCACAGAGCCAGGACCCAACCTACACTCTCTTTCTTCTCCTGCCAATACCTGGCTTCAAACCCAATTGCATCCAGTATGCCCTAAAAGTGCTTGCAAACGCAACACGTTAGATCTCCCATTCAATATCGGAGCAATAAATGTGACCAAGAACCACCCACCAAGTGAGGCAACCTTCAACCATTGTCCCTACAAACCCAAAAGTATGAGCACAGCAGATCTCACAGCCTCAAAAACACTATCATATTTCTGAAATGTACCTCATTATGAGGAATGTACCCATTTGGGGTCTTAAAAGTCTTTGTTTCTCAAAGTTACACACTGAAAGGGTCCATCACAAATCCAGTGCTAGGAATTTTTAATTGACATCCATGGTAAATAGACAAAAATATTATTAATATATTAAAAACTTTTTATAAGTAAAACCAGTATACTTTAACCCTCCTATGACCTTCATAGTTAAAGGTATTAGTAGGCCATTAGTATGTGTTCCACATTTCACCCATTTGCTCCACATTATGAGGCCTAATGTTTTACAGTTAAAGGCGTAAGAACAAGAGCTCTACACATCACCGGCCCTAATAATAAAAAATGGACCAAAATACTATCTATGTATCCCACCCTACACAAATCCTTCCTTAGTAAAGCCATGCAGCAAGAAATAAAACACATTCTGATTGCTAGCCCTCACCCACTAGCTACGCATCAAGTTCCGTTTCCTATGGCCCCATTTTTTTTTTTTTTTGGCAGGAGTCTGGTGATACTTCCCTATGTATGGCCTGCTGTACTGAGCCTTTTGTCATCCTGTAAAAACAGAAAAGGAAGGGGAGTAGAGTGCTGCAACCCCCCCCACCACCTAGAAACTGCCCGCCATAAAAAATGGACCAAAATACTATCTATGTATCCCACCCTACACAAATCCTTCCTTAGTAAAGCCATGCAGCAAGAAATAAAACACATTCTGATTGCTAGCCCTCACCCACTAGTTACGCATCAAGCTCCGTTTCCTATGGCCCCATTTTTTTTTTTTTTGGCAGGAGTCTGGTGATACTTCCCTATGTATGGCCTGCTGTACTGAGCCTTTTGTCATCCTGTAAAAACAGAAAAGGAAGGGGAGTAGAGTGCTGCAACCCCCCACCACCACCTAGAAACTGCCTGCCTCACCTACTTCTAACCCAATCAATCTAACAAACACAGTGTTATAGAGAAAAGCTACTGTGCTCTACTGGTAATGCCCCCACCACCACCCCAGCTAGATTCCCCAGCTTGCCTCCATAATTAGAGAAAGTGACCAAAACCTTGAGGCAAAACTAGGCCGCTCAGAGAGAAAGTTAAGCGGTATGCCAGCCATGCCTCTCACACACTTCCAACAACAACACAAGAAATTTGGACACATCCTTGCAAAATGAGGGGTCACTGGCAGAAACATCAGGCCACGTTTAACATTGTACGCTCTGCCACTAAAATAGATAATTGGGCGCTGTCTCTGGCACCATATTGGCCCATCCGTTCCACCCATGGCAAACAGCCCCCTGACCTATTACACTGGATCATATGTTCATAGGAAAGACCTTAGATAGCTGCCCTTGTGGGCCATTTTATGTATTGTTAATTTCCCTTCAAAGATGAGAATCAAACTCTGTACTTTGTATTTGTAAGGTAAACACTTTAATCATTATATCAGTCCCCACCCTTTTAAATATTAGGGACTCCATCGGAAGGCTTTTACAAGCCTGGCCAATAAGCAGTGGTCAAAATCAAACCCTGTACCTTGTATCTGTGAGATGAAGACCTTATCTATTATATCAAGCCCGCCCTTTACTTTGAACAGAAAGAGACAGATCATACTAGTCAACTGCATTCCATGTTAGTCTTTAACTCTTAAAATAAATATTGTCCCAGATAGTCATTAGTGTACCACAAAATATGATAGCTGAAAGATATAACGGCCCCTCTTCTGACTGTGAGCCACCATGTATGTGCAGTGACACTCATCCACAACCAGGCTCAGAGCCCACAAAAACCACTGACTGAATCAGTTGAAAAATTCCACACAAGATGAGCACAATAGACTGCTCCCACCAGTGAAAACCCAAACCCAGATGAAACCAAACACACAGTGCCAAAGCCCCCTATGCAAACCAAATCACTCCCCCAAAGCCAAGCCAACATCCCCCTTGAAACAAAGACAATCACACTAGGGAAAAATAATTAAACAAAACTAAAATATGGACTACAATACCCTTGACATCAATGCAAAATGCAATCACATGCACTGTGTAGACAAGTTCCACTCTCTGCACCCAGAATACAGGGCCCGATCTCTTCTTCCCTTTGTTTGCCTGTCGTTCCATTCCTAGCAAATCATTTAATCAGAGCATGCTCCTAGGCTAGCTCTGCATCCAAAACCAAGCATGATATGTATCTTTTTTTTTTTTTATCTTAAGATTCCACAAAACCAGCAGAACTGCCATGAAACTACAAATCCCTACCACAAAATCAATGCCACTCCAAACATGCAGTCAAACCACAATATGTGCCACGCCAAGCCTGCCACACCTCACAAAGACTGCAGACTCCATTATCTAACGAGTCCAACATTCCAAGCCATAACACACACTACCAGAAGACTACAAGTATTACGTTGAACACCCCACATCTGAGCCCCGTGGCCAGTCACACCATACAACCCTTATTTTTAACAACATAATGACCCACCAAGAATAACGGCTCTGCTCTTCCCCCGGTAGCAAGAATGTCACAGGAGTATGAAAACTGAGCTTATGCGACTGAAAGTTATCCCCCCTTTCATCTCCAGCAAATGCAATCTGCTAGAAAACCACCGTGTCATGCATGAACCCGGACTAGTCACCCAAAACAAAAAGTATCCACAACAAAAAGTATGCCATAAATTAAGGAATGCTCCTCAAAAAGACATGCGAGAAAGAATGAGCATATGACATGGCACAGTCACACCACCAACTGCTCATAAAGTAAACAAACCTTATGCTTTGCACCTTGTGAACCTGCAGAAAGGCCTCCGTTTCCTTACCACCATGTGTGGTAAAACCATCAACCAACTCCCTCAGAACCCGCGAAAATGATTCTCAGTGCACGTGCCAACTACAGCGTTACCACAGACAAGACTGACACTCTAAGTGTAAAGCCTGCGAAAGAAATTCAGGGTTCTCTCAACCTCCATGACTGCTGAAATTCCATACAACACCCTCACCAGCAAAGAATGCCAATGCCAACCTCCCGAATTCTGATAAACTAATCCCCACCAATGGAAACATACAAATCACAAGGAAAATAATGTACTACCTAGCTAAAATATTTAAATAACAATACAGACTAGCTAGGCATCTGCCTGGCTCCAACTGAAAGACTACAGAGCCTAACCGCAAAGCTACTTGAACACAAACCAAACTGCAGACTGCACCTTGCACAGATGCTGCCTGAGTTTACAGCAAGACTGACCTCAAACACTTAAATCATTTCAAACCTATAGCTCATGATTTTTTTTTTTTCAAGAGCTGCCAAAAAAGTGACTACCCAGACCACCTAGCCTCTCAAGAACTTGGTGGCCACCTGCCTAAAACACCACAGACCATCTGCCAACAACTAATACTCAGAGGCCTACCTTTCCTCCTTTTATACCTACAGGTCGTCATGGGCGTACCCTGCATTAGCAAGTTAACACCGAAAATGTGACTCTTTCCTCATCTACACTTGACAAATAAACCCTCTAAGCCCCTCCCTACCCTTACCTCATTTCCTCCTAAACATCCCTCCATCCCATTTAAACCTATCCTCCCCTTATTCACTTAATTCCTCCTAATATATGTATCTAGCCCCACTTGAAGATGTCCCAGGACAAAATGGTATTTTCCAAACCTCATTAATATTTTAATATAACTGTACATTCTGTTCAATTTGTTTGTGTGTTGAATGAATGTTGATGCTTGCTACAAAGGCGTATGTGTGAAAAGCAGGGGTAAGGCACCCATCCTGAGTTCTGAATTTGCATTGGATGGTGAATTAAATTATAGATCTACGCAGGCATATTTCATATGTAGTAACAGTGTACTGTGCATGTCATACATTGATTTCTGTTTCTTCCTATTATTACACAGCAACAGTGCACAACCTAGGTACCAGACAGGACCCAGACATCTAAAAATAGATGTGGGATGCATTCTATTAATGTAAGTATGAATGGTGCAAGCCTGCTAAGTGCCATTGCACTGTGTTTAACAGCATGAAACTCAGGATGAATTCTAATGTAGTAGATTATCATGTAACTTATCCCGAGGCTGCAAATGTTAAGTGTTGTACTGAAGTCCACATGGTCCTGGGTTTGAATGCATGGATTGCAGCTAATGCAAGGATCACAGCTTGTATTTTACTAATGTGTCCTTGCAATAAATAGCAATGAAATTAAACATAGACATGTATTCTTTCACTCTTCTGATGCCAACATGTTTGAGTGTAGGACTACCATAAATAAGGTCCATGGTTCTAATACAGCAGACATCTGTCTTTTTTTCTGTAGTGTCCCACTCTACATTACAGTCACCTTCAATTATAACAGTTGACCTAGTATTTCTTATATCATAATTATTTTCCTGATGGCTGACATATTAATATTGTCAATTATGTATTTATCTAATAATATCTGTATTGGTTAACATATCTTTATTGGGTACTATCCTGCAAACATGTTGCCTGTGTTTGCACAATGCTAAGCAACACGCACCATTTTCAAATGTTGCAAAATTCAATAGTGAGCACTCTCAGTATCTGTCATAACTGGAATTGGTGGGAAATGTCAATGTATATTAGTATTCATCTGCTTTAGACATGGCTGGTATTTGTAGAGAGAGTTTGAGATTTCGGCCTCAGAGGTGGTGGGTGCAGGAGTCCAAAGAGTTTTTTGGACTCCTAGTGAATGATTATGGTTCCTGGCTGTTGCAGAAGCACTCTGTTGGATCTGATTACAAATCAGATGCATGGAATAGTTTGGCCTGGGATTTGTCCAGTGCTACCAGTATCCCCTGCACTGGTAAACAGTGTAGGAATCACTACCAAGACCTCAGGATGAGGAAGAGAGATTCCCTTGACCATTGAAAGAGGAATGTCGAACTAGCAGCACTCCATGGATGTGCATGTATCACTTACAGGCATTGCTTGTAAGAGTTAGCAGCTGCATTTTTGCATGATTGGTGTTCTTAATGGTATTCGGTTGTGTTGTACTTTTTACACAGCTAATGCTGATAGATTACTGAATATGCAAATTTATGAAGCAAGATTGGAATGGATGCGAGACCCAAGTGGTATAAGTGCATCCAAACAGTACTGTTATTGTAGTATTAAGAGTAAATATGTAAATACAGTTTATTTTAGTAAATGCTTGCATCACATTGAGTATGCATTTATCAATTATAAAGGAAAAGTATGCATGCATTAGTATATAAGATAAAACAACAGTCCAATATTACAGAGTAGACAGGGGTTGTCATTTAAAAATATACACTCCCAACTATGCAATACTGTTTCAGCTGATATCAATATTGCAATTTAATATAAGACCTATAAACCAGGGACAACAACAGCCTGCTGTAAACTGTTCTCATTATAAATGGGACACCCAGAAGTGTCAACATGTATGTTAATATAATCCTATGCAATGTTCCATGTGTGTAAGAGCAATATTTAAAATATGTTCATATTTATGGGTCATTGTTCCCCCTTTATTTTACAATCCTTCTAGGTATCCTGCTCTTAAAGGTTGAGAGACATTGCCTGTAACACAAAGCATCATTTGCACATTCTCAGATAACAGTGAACCTGAGTCTATGAAGTGTAAAAGGAAAGAGTGCATTATGCTGTATTCCAAAGGAAAAGTACAGTATTACAGTAGTCACTGGTTGTGTCAAATGCCACATTCCCCAAATATAAAACCTAGTTGTTTACAATACTGTTTTAGGTTTTCATCAATAAAAATACAATATTCTTATGTATTCATCATGATAGCATTTAAAGTGCAGTCCTCTATACCTGTGGGTTGGATGGCATGCTGTCAAGTGTAATTAGTGTACATGGAACATGCATATGTGCAATATATGCATACATGAATGATTGCTGAATGCAATATAATATGTACTATAATGTGTATATGTTAGGAACAGGGTAGTATTCCAAGTAATAAAGAAATTTCCTAGCAGTTGGTGGTGTTCAAATAAAATGTAACAGAATACAGAAAATGAAGTGTCGAAAGCTTTGTATATTATCTGTGAACTTACAAATGTTTTTCTCTCACCCCACCCCTTTTCTTCATTTGTCTTCTATGGATTTCTTATTTCTTCTTCTTCTTCTTATTATTATTATTATATTTATATAATCATATTTTATTATTACTTTTATATTACTTCTTATGTTTTTGTCTATGCATAATTTTATATTGTTTTGATGTTAAATACATTTTAATTTCTTATTTATCATTGTGTTTGTAATTATATTATTTATTATTGTTACAATAATTTATTATATTGTTTAATTTTTTTCATTTTATTTTCATTTTTTGTGTTATGTTTTATTTCATTACTGAATTTTAATTTTGTTTATGTTATTACTACAGCACAGCAGGGTAGGCCATTCCCATGATCTGCCTACACTCAGTCCTCCAGCTATAGTACCAAGGCCCAGCACTTCTGGGCTGCAGCCTGGTGGCACTTCCCCTGGTGCACCTGCCCTACCTGGACCCTCAGGTAGTCCTGTCCCAAAGGATAGGTCTGTGGTTCCCTCTAGGAGCAGACAGAGAGGAGGTAATTTTGCCACCCGAGCTGAGCTGCCAGGTCTGGTGTATAGGATTGTGTGCCACTCAATTGGTGCCCACCTACGCCAAGTGGAGACACTGCTCTCTATCATCTTCCTAAATAACACAAGGACATGCAGATGTCATACACTGCAACCATCGGTGCAGTGAGGTGACAGTGATGACAGTCCAGTGGTTGGGGACTCAATTCTCACTGTCACCAAACTTGACGTCCATAAGCTCATGATTTCCCCAACTTCACCCCAACAATGGTGTTCACCCCTTTCTTGTGTCCTTCACCAACCCCGTCTCTTGTCTTGTATGTCTTATCTATCTGCAAATGCTTCCTCACTTTCTCAACTTGCCTGCTCCAGACATGCCTAAGTCCCTCCCCCAACATTCCATTCTCACTTTAAAAAAAAAGGGGGCACATGACCTTTCCTAAAAAATATTGTCCCATACATAGGTCTCCATGTTGTACATGTGTCCACTTGACAAACTTAATTTGGTCCCTCTCTCTGGAGGTGACATTCCAAATTCAGCTAAGATTCTGTACATGTGATAAGTTGTTACTGTGGAAGAACTGGATGGCTATGGTTCTTACCTATACCCTTCCTAAACATTCCTGTCTTTCTTTTACATTGTTTTTCCACCTACTTGCTTCCCCTTTCACCACTTTCTTGTCTCCCCATTTCTTTTCTTAAAGAATCTTTGTATGATGGTTTGCAATGCACAGCATCAATTAGCAATGGTAAACATAAGTACTATTGGTTATAAAAACTTTTATTGGATACCAGTACCATATAGCACCAAACATTTCATTATTACTGCATTGAGTGCATAAACAGTTGTTGACACAGATTCATAAATATCATAATTTATAATCTTAATGTGCACATAAAAGTATTTGAAAATGATAGATACACCTGTTTTTGAACTGAACCAAAACAAGATGCAATCAATGCATTTAACAGATGGTGCTACACAGTTAGAGTAGCAGGTGTATTTTACACATTGTATTGATAATTGCACATTAAACTGCTGCTGCATACACCTGCTACTTAAGTAAATCTTTGGCTGCAGGTAGTAATTGACTTCAAGTAATGTTCCCTCCCTTTCTTGGCCCACATGCAACTGTTTTGGAATGCAGGTGTAGGTAATACATTTCATTAATATTCTCATTCCTTTCATTTCTCACAGCTGTACACAATTTTGCATAATGTCCACATTTTACCTAGTAGGATTGGTGTGTTTCTCCACAACTTGTGGTTATACAATGATGATAATAATAATAATAATAATAATAATAATAATAATAATAATAATAATAATTTAATATTGTCTTTCTAAGTTTGCAAGAACAATATTTAAAACATGTCCCCTTATTGATGAGCCTTTGTCCCCCATTGTGTATGTCTTTGTTCAGATATGTTGCTCTAACAACTTGACAGCTATGCTCCTATTATTGAATTAATATGTTATTAGCCTTACTGAGTGATGCTGAATGATGCACAGCATCACACAAACATGCTTTATTGAGAATATTTGACAATTAGTATTGATTGTGTGCAATACATCTGCTAATTAACTGTCACGTGGCTGAATGGGTTAATGTATTGATGATGAAGGCATATGGTACTGGGTTCAAAATTGAGTGTAGGCATCATTTTCACAAGTGTATATTATACTTGTACATGCATTCACTGACACTGCTTCTGTTGCTTACCGTTGCTTAGCGATGCTGTGCTAAAGAGGGGCCATCACACATTCTTCGACATTTTGTCATAACAGCAAAACTATGTCAGGTATTATAAGTAGAAATAAATATAATCTGACATGGAACAAGTGTAAAATGTATGAACCAAGGACCATGTGTACAGTAGCCCTAAACTTACAGCTCTTGCCACAAGAATATTGAGGCAACATTTGTCAGTGTAGTACTTTATTTGTATAAGATATAATGTCACAACAATATAAGAAAAATGTGCATAGCCTGTACTAGAACCCAGAACCATCTGCACTGTAGTCTAACACTTAATACTGTAGTCTAACAGAATTAGTTACATGAGGTCCCCTATATTAGTATTAATTGTTAACTTCACAGTATTAGCCTAGCACAGCTGCACTTACTGGGTTTGCACTATGCTCAGCAATGCACAGCAGCATTAATTGAATGCATCAGGTTTCCATTTTTAGATGTTTGGTTTCCGTCTGATACATGGGTGGAAATTTAAAAAAAAAAGCAGAGAAAACAGTAAACAATTTCATGTACAATATTAAGTAAGAATAATCCTAGCATATATTGAACAAGTGAAAGGAAAGTGCCCTGCAATCAACCTGTTGCAGGCAGCAAACTTACACAGAAGTGCATAGCTCTCAGTAAGACATCTGGACCAAGCCATAAATAATGGGTAGACAAAGGTTCAAATATAGGGAGAATTTTTACATATTCTTCTTACAAACTTAGAATGTTTCCTTACTAATCTTCTCATTAATAGTCCAAATTAATAAATTAATAATAAATAATAATAATTAATAATAATATGAATGAATCATAATTAATACTATCAATGAAATAATAATAAACAAACTAATAGTCTCTTCACTAATATGCAACATTTTGCAAAATCCAAGCTTGATATGTGTTACAACAGAATAGCCAAATTTGCTACCAAGGTCAAATTCTCGTTCCACCACTGTAACTTACTGAAACAATTAGGGTGACTAGAACTCCCTCACTATCACTCATTCATCAATCTAAGTACAGCACACAAAATAATCTACTGACCCACAGACTGTCCTGCTATATCAACTCTACTTGCCAAATACCAACCCAGCAGGCAACTAAGATCTGAAAATCATCTACTTCTAAAGGTAGAAAAGCCCACCTTTCCTGCTGGTCAACTCCTCTACTCCTTCACCATTGACAGTCTATGGAACTCACTTTCACCTTTGTTAGAAAAATATGTATTAATATGTGTATGCTTAATGCCAATTAATAATCAAGTATTTTAATACGCTTTTCATTCTATTTTTCATGCACTGTATTTTATACAAATTGAGTTTCATATGAGACTGAAACGATGCGTTTTGAAAACTGCAGTATGCTTTCTGAAACTTGCAAGTTGCCCTCTGACCTAGTAACTGCTAGCACAGCAATATTCTTGTTTATGCCTTGTGGAAATGTACTTGAGAAGCAGGTGTTTATCTGCTAGGTCAGAAGCGAATGAATGAACAATGCTTTATGTTATAAATGTAATGATTTCAGACAAACAGCTCTGTCCAGAGGAGTGGAACCTCTGCAGCTGTAGTAATTTAGAGATAAAGTAGACAAAGGATTATTAGAGAAATGAACTGCTAGCATTGTGCTTGATTTAGCTGTAGTATCTTGAATGTAACATAACATGTATCTAACTGGGAGTAATCAAGGCCATGTTGTTTTCCTCAGGAAGTTTCACATAAAAATTGATAAATCAGCAGAAATTCATGGGAAAGATGGTCAGCAGATTATGATGAAAAAGGTGGTAATCTGTTACGTCAGCATGGTAGGACATAACCAGTTTAAGAATGTATACAAATGAAAGTATTTCCTGTTTCCGGTTAGACAAACTCTGTATTAGCACGTTTTGGTCTCCTTGATGCAAGATTAAAGTGCCTTAACCTGAACCTACCGTGTTTTGATCATTTTTAAAGTATATTTTTCTTTTGACAGTTTGGTCCTTCGGACCAGAAAGTACCTCTCGCTCTAAGGCCTAGGTCAGAATTGGGCCCGGTGGCATGCATCCGTACGGAGAAGAGGCCAAATCGGCTCTTCTGTTTTGAAAGACCTCTGACTGAATTGTCGTTCGAAAGAGGCCAGCCACTGTTTCTGATCTGGGATTGGAGGACGAGTCAACGATCTGGTGGATCAACTCACGGAGGGTCAGGTAAAGAGGAATTACCTTGTTTCTGTTTTAAGATCAGGGACTAAGTACAGAACTGTTTTTTGTCAGGTAGATTTGCATGTGCAGATCAGGGACAGGAAAAGGGGTTACTGTTTTTGTCATAGATCAGGGAAACAGAATAGGTAGGCAGTTATTCTAGATAAACTGTGAAAAGGTATACATTTGTGGTACCATGTGATAGAAAGGGTTACGTAACAATTTACAGCTTAGCTAAGACAGCAATGGGAAATCAGTGCACAAAAAGTTCCAGAGACCCGCTCCTAACTGAAGACGCGAAGTATATGCAATTACAGCGTGCTGATAATGTTAAGTACTACACCAAATGGGTTGATAAGTATAAATTTGAGGGTAAATTAGATAAACTTGCACTTATGAAACTTGTTAAACAGTTAAAAATAGACGCAAAAGGTCAACTAAAAAAGCAAAGACAATTAGGAGTCCCTCAGGCGCATAGGTGGCTTGAGGAAGCAAATCGCAGGGAGCAGAGAATTAAAAATTCAAAGACAATGTTCTTAGACAAAGAAGACAATAACTTGGTAATAGCAACGGCCCCTCCTCCGCCCCCTCCGCTTCCGTTACCAGAATATGAAGCAAGTGGACAAGCTGATCCACCTCCGCTATACCCAGCTGTTCTTGCAAAATCACAACCGTTTGTCAGGGATCCTATCGAGACCAGGTCTCGAACACGCAACCTGAGGAGGGAGATTGAGTTGAGTGAAATAAATAGGAAATCACAGGCTGTGAGTGAAGAAGAGATATGTCCGCTCATAGAACTACCAAATCCTCAGGCAGGACAGGCAGGGCAGGATCCGACTCTTTTAGTTTATAGACCGTGGACACTGGAAGATATCCGGAAAGCCACGGAGGGAATTCCCCACCCAAAAGTGAATTTTAGAAAATTTTTAGAAGACTTACAGGGTATGAGATTAAGTTACCATTTAAATGGAGAGGAAGTAGAAAAAGTAGTTAGACAAATTGTGGGTCCAGATTGGCACATGATCAGTGGCAACTGGAATCCTCGTGACGCACAACTTAGACCACTCCCACATACTGATGCAGAACTGGATGGCAGGGTAAAAGGTCTGACAGACCGAATCTCTGAAAAATGGAAGCCTAGGGCTGATTGGACTTGCATTAATCAATGCATTCAACAAGAAGGTGAAACAGTTGATAGATATTATACTAGACTGTTAGAGTGTTTTAATAATCACTGCGGAATGCAGGTACCAGAAAACCAGACACAAGACTCCCCATATGAACAACAGTTAAAGAATGCATTCTTGAAGTGTAGTATAACTCCCATTAGCAGCTTTATTACAAAGCATATGGTAGATCATCGAACAAGTAGACTACAGCCATTACTTGAATATGCTAGACATGCAGAAAGACATTTTAATAGTAAAAAGAAAAAGAAAACTCAAGTATTTTAGGCAGAAGATGGGTCAGAAGTATTTGTGGTACAAACTGGGAAAAAGGGTAAGAGAAATACCCAGGGAAATAAACCATATGACAAACGATCAGACGATTTCGAAGAAAGAAAGAAAAAAGGTGAATGTTTTAAGTGCGGAAAAAAAGGACATTTAGCAAGGGATTGCAGGCTAAACAAGAAGGTGATTACAGAAAATAAGGAGGATGAGGAATGACTATATGATAGTCAGGAATCATTGGATGAGAATAAGCAGGGAAAGGTAAGTGCAAATATGATAGCAGGAGTAGAGGATGTGACACAAGGAGTAGAGGATGTACATGAATTCGCAGACATAGAAGAAGATGAAATTTTAGACCTAGCTCTTTTGAGCTTAGAGCTCTACTTAGCAGACATGAAACCGGAAGTGACGCTTCTGGTAGAGGGGAGGGAAGTACAATTTCTGTGCGACTCAGGGGCTTCACGGACTCTGATACACCCCTCCAAGTTACCGGAATATTCGGAATCACCAGATTATATACTAGTGAAAGCAGCTAATGGACAGCTGTATCGGGAGCCACTCTCCCATGACATAGCAATAACAGACCCCGTTTCAGGAATGACCCAGAAAAGTAAAATTGTAGTTTCTGCAAAATGCCCAGTAAATCTTTTGGGTAGAGACTTGATGCAGATATTTGGCATAGCCATAGTTCCAACCATGCAGGGTATGGAAGCACAGCGACAAATGGATACTTTTGTAGTGCGACTGGAGGGTGAAACGTATTATTGGTACAGCCAGGACTTAGTTACGACTTGTCCAGGGGCAGTAACCAAAGAACTGATGAACGTAGCCATCAGTAAGTCCCCCTCCCTCGACATTGACAAACAGCATTTGTTGCATTGTACTCTATATTACTGTAATAGACCAGGACCTGATAAAGATTATGAACAGGAATTGTTTCAGAACCATGCAAACAGGCTAGTATTGCGAAATTTGTACTGGGATGCAGAGGGGAACAGTGTAGCAAGCTGTTCATTGCCCCAGGAATTTTTAGCACTTTATAAATCTAATCGACTGCCACATGTTAGTTTAACCAAGAACAAAAATTTGAAATGGGCAGACTTAGGTGAAAAAGTCACAAGGTGGGAAAAGCAGACAGAATTAGAGCTCTCTGAACAAGGAGTACAGAAACAGAAATTGAATTGGATTACACAGACACACCCAGCTGTGCACTCACAGGCTAGTGAGAATAGCTGAGTATTACTCTTATTGGAAGAAGAGGAAAAAGCCTTGCGGAACATACCAGACATTCTCTGGTCAGCAGGGAAATCAGATGTAGGACTTATACGAACAGCAGGACCAGTTACCAAAACACCAAAATCAGCATTTAGACCCCAGAAAAGACAGTATCCCTTGAGAAAGGATGCAGAGATAGGAATCAAGCCTATTATAGCAGCCTTATTTAAGGAAGGAGTCTTAATAGAATCATCTGACTCACCATGTAATACACCTTTATTTCCTGTCAGGAAAGCAAACGGGGAATGGCGTATGGTCCAAGATTTGCAAGCTGTAAATAATGCAGTTATACCCAGGGCACCAACGGTACCAGATCCACACACCTTACTGAATGATTTAAAACCAGAGCAAAAATATTTTTCAGTGGTAGATATTAGTAATGCATTTTTCTCGATACCAATACACCCTGACAGCCAATATTGGTTTGCATTTACATTTCAGGGAAAGCGGTACACATATACAAGATTACCACAGGGATATTGTGAAAGTCCAACAATATTTGCACAGGAAATGGCAAGCAACCTGGCGGGATTTATCCCACCGAAAGGTAGTCAGATTTTACTTTATGTAGACGACATTCTGCTGGCAGCCCCCACCCAGCAAGAATGCAAAGAGGACACGATAACTTTATTACAATTTTTAGCTACTCAAGGTCACAAAGTAAACAAAGACAAGCTACAGCTTTGGAGAAAACAAGTTAAGTACTTGGGATATGTAATATCCAAAGAAGGTAGAATATTAGATGAAGATAGAACAACAGCCATCTTACAAGCACCTAGACCAACTACCAAGAAGGAAATGATGTCCTTCCTGGGAACTACTAATTTTTGTCGGAGTTGGATACCAAACTATGCTTTGGAATCTGCTCCACTGGCTGATTTAATATTTAAAAAGCCGATGGCAGCACAGGATTTATTACAATGGACACCTGAAGCAGAAACAGCTTTCTGTAAGCTGAAACAACTGATAGCATCATCCTTAGTTCTAGGATTACCAAACTATCACAAACAGTTTATTCAAACTGTAGACTGTAAGCAAGGTTATATGACATCAGTATTGACACAGCAACATGGGGACAAACAACGCCCCATAGCTTACTATTCATCACAGTTAGACCCAGTGGCGTGATCCCTGCCCCATTGTGTACAAGCAGTAGTTGCAGCTGCAATGGCAGTGCAGGCATCGGCCTCAGTAGTGCTATTCCACCCTCTCACATTGAGAGTGCCTCATGCAGTCGCAATTATTTTACTGCAAGAAAAAGTAGCATATCTTTCTCCAGCTAGGCATCTTTCCTGTATGACCATACTGTTGAGCCAACCTCATATGGCAATTGAATGATGCACAACTTTGAATCCGTCAACTTTGCTTCCAACCCCTGCAGATGGCAAACCACACTGCTGCCTGCAGGAGATCGAGCAAAAGACATTACCTAGACAAGACCTTACGGATGTTCCCTTGGATGATGCAGAGGTGACATACTATGTGGACGGCTCATGCAGGAGGGGACCTACAGGACAGAACCTAGTGGGGTATGCAGTCGTTTCTGATACTGAAACTTTAGAAGCAAAATCTTTACCACACAACTTATCTGCACAAGTGGCAGAATTGATTGCCTTAACAAGGGCATGTACCTTAGCAGAAGGTAAGAATGTGAATATTTATACTAACAGTCAGTATGCTTTTTCTACTGTACTTGTTTTTGCGCAGCAGTGGAAAAATAGAGGAATGATAACATCTACTGGTAAACCGATCAATCATGCGCAATTTATTTTAGATTTGTTAGATTCAATTCAGTTACCTAAAAAAGTAGCTATTTGCAAATGCATAGCTTATACGAAACAACAGGACAGGATTTCAAAAGGTAATGCAAGGGCTGATACAGCTGCGAAGCAGGCAGCTGCAGCCACAGAAACTTTTTATTTGAGTGAGGAATTACAACCCTCTGAAATTTTAGATTTCGAAATGTTAAAAACAATGCAGACACTTACTACAAATATAGAAAAACAGAAGTAGATAAAACGAGGAGCAATCCTCGAAAAGGGACTGTACATCTCCAAGGAGAAGAAACTGATTTTGCCATCTAATTTATTTAGATATGCAGCATTGTTGAGCCATGGGCAGAGCCATGTCTCAACAGGGGGGATGGTACAGTTAGTGAATCGAGTATTTACAACCTATGGATTTACCAATTACACAAAAAATTTTTGTGCAGCATGCCATGTTTGTAACAAGCATCATGCACAAGGGGCGTTGAAGCCTAAGCAAGGGAATTTTCCTACACCACCGTATCCATTCCATACTATTTGTATGGATTTCATAGAATTGAATAAATGTGAGAATAAGAAATATTGCCTTGTCATTATAGACATGTTTTCCAAATGGGTAGAAGCGTTTCCAACTAAAAATCCAGATGCAGCTATGGTTGCAAAGGTCCTTGTTAAAGAAATTATACCCAGGTTTGGTATACCGGAAAAGATTTATAGTGATAACAGGACACATTTCGTGAACCAAACGATTTAGCAACTTAGTCGCTATTTTGGGATATCGTTAAAGAACCACTGCGCTTATCACACCCAATCTGCAGGGCTAGTAGAGAGGCATAATGGGGTGTTGAAGAATAACCTTAGGAAGTTGATAGCAGAAACACAGAAGAACTGGGTGCACTGTTTGCCCTTAGCACTGTTGAGTATGAGAACTGTTCCAAATGCAAATGCATTAACTCCTTTTGAAACTTTGTTTGGGAGGGCATATTATACACCTCAGTGGAAACCTCTCATGTCTACAGAGCAGGAGGCTGACAGTTCACTTGCATGGTATATGAGGCGATTTTTGAATAACAAAAACTTTTGCAGTTAAATTCTGTTTCAGATAAAGAGCAACCGAAATCGGAAGTACTAGTAGCCCCAGGCACCTGGGTCTGGGTGAAGATTGTGAAGCGAAAGAATTGGAGTTCTCCGAAGTGGGAAGGTCTGTACCAGGTACTACTGTCGACACCCACTGCAGTCAAGATCACAGAGCGGGCTTCCTGGATTCATTTGACGCACTGTAAACTGGTTAAAAACTTTGAACTGGACAAAAACTTTGTTACTATTGCACAACAAGAACAAAATGGCCAGATACAGAGTGAGTAGAGACATTGAGCAACCTCAAAAAACTTGTATGATCATTTTTATTGCAATATTGATCACACTGTTCTTTTTGTTGTGGCCATTCCTTTTTCCTGCCACAAAGGTTGAACTGATTAGACGTAATGAACCAAACATAGACTGGCATCCGAACTTTAACACTTATCAGGCAATTACACATGTGTACGCTGAGACTTTTAATGTTTCGAACTGCTGGGTCTGTATGGCCATGCCAACAGCATACGGGGGTTTATTAATGACTGCTATCCCCCTAGGGGTCAATGAGACCTGGGAAAATCTGTTTTTTGACACAGTTGCTATTAAAGCATATGATAAGGCAGCACTGTATTTTCCTGTGACACAAAAAGGAATTGTATGTTTCTATAAAAATGATACCATCCAAGTGGGATGGAGTAAGTGTAATGTTACAGTACAATATAAATGTTATAGAAAACCAAATGATTTGAGTGGATCTTGTAGTACAGATTATGACTCATTTTTGAAATCTATGCATAAGACTCTTGACCAGGTACAATGCAATCCTGTACTTTTTAAACAGTTATCTGTAATAGACAAGAAAATGTTTCATGGGGGGCAGTCATTTCGTAACAAAGTAATAACTAAGGTAGAGGACTGTTATTTTGTGTGTGGTAAAAAAGCATATAAATGGTTACCTGAGAATTGGTCTGGTAGTTGTTTTTTGGCGTACCTGGTTCCGGCCATCCGACACACTGCAGTTTTGCCTCAAGGTAGTATTCGAAATACTCGAGACATAACCAAAAAGACTGTTAAGAAACCCGAGAATCCAGTTGGACAGATCGAAGCGGGCTGGAAAGACCATCGTGATGTGGGAGCCAAACTTGCGCACATGGACTTGAGTGATGCTGTCTTATACTGGGCAGGTATATCACCTATGTATGGCGGAGTTAAATCAATATGGGAGCTGCGAAAACTGTCCAAACTTCTCAAAGTAATGAGTAATGCAACTTTTTCTGCTCTTGAACTGATAACTGATGAACTGAATGCCATGAGAACTGTAGTCCTCCAAAACTGAATGGCTCTTGACTTCACCCTAGCGGCGAGAGGCGGATCTTGCCCTTTGATCAAAGAAGAATGCTGTGCGTTCATTCCTGACCATCAGCATGAGATTAACGATCATCTCGAGGTGATTCAGCAAGTGTTGGACATGACCAAGCCAGGCCCAAACCCTCTGACAGACTTTTTCCAGAATGCCTTTGGGGGGTGGGGCTCCATTTTTATGAACATATTGATTGCTATTGGGGTACGATTACTCCTAATAGGAGTTTGTATTTGTTGTGGAATTCCCTGCATGAAGAGATTAGTTAAAGAATTCATAGATATATCTGTATCTGAGACTATGTATCAAAGTACTGAATTTGAAGAGCTGCTAGAATGCGAAACACTTTCATAAAAGTTTAAACTGAATGACTTTCTTAACTGCAAATCCTGAATGGAAGGGTTAGGAAAAGAAGCAAGCTGTTTATTCTTTTTTGAAAATAGAATAAAAAGTATTAACAGGAGGGAAATGTTAGAAAAATATGTATTAATATGTGTATGCTTAATGCCAATTAATAATCAAGTATTTTAATACGCTTTTCATTCTATTTTTCATGCACTGTATTTTATACAAATTGAGTTTCATATGAGACTGAAAAGATGCTTTTTGAAAACTGCAGTATGCTTTCTGAAACTTGCAAGTTGCCCTCTGACCTAGTAACTGCTAGCACAGCAATATTCTTGTTTATGCCTTGTGGAAATGTACTTGAGAAGCAGGTGTTTATCTGCTAGGTCAGAAGCGAATGAATGAACAATGCTTTATGTTATAAATGTAATGATTTCAGACAAACAGCTCTGTCCAGAGGAGCGGAACCTCTGCAGGTGTAGTAATTTAGAGATAAAGTAGACAAAGGATTATTAGAGAAATGAACTGCTAGCATTGTGCTTGATTTAGCTGTAGTATCTTGAATGTAACATAACATGTATCAAACTGGGAGTAATCAAGGCCATGTTGTTTTCCTCAGGAAGTTTCACATAAAAATTGATAAATCAGCAGAAATTCATGGGAAAGATGGTCAGCAGATGATGATGAAAAAGGTGGTAATCTGTTACGTCAGCATGGTAGGACATAACCAGTTTAAGAATGTATAAAAATGAAAGCATTTCCTGTTTCTGGTTAGACAAACTCTGTATTAACACGTTTTTGTCTCCTTGATGCAAGATTAAAGTGCCTTAACCTGAACCTACCGTGTTTTGATCATTTTTAAAGTATATTTTTCTTTTGACAACCTTCTATAAGAAACACAGGCAGCATCACCACCTTCAAACAAATTCTGAAACATCATCTCAACTCTTCCTTGCTATGTACCTCCTCTAAAACCTAACCTCTTCCTTCTCCTTATATGATAACTAAACTCCTATGCTTTTTGCTACTAGTACCTGATGATACTTTCTCCATATTTGTTACTTTTTTCATCACTTGTTGATACTGGTACAATAATACTGATTAATATATTTCTGTTTATACCTCTCTGAATTCATTTAGCATCCAACTAAATTCCTGCTTTAATGTATATTTTCTATATATATATTACTGTAATCAAACCAACTAGATTCTTGCTTTTATGTATATATTCTGTATATTTTGCTGTAATCAAACCAACTAAAGTCCTGCTTTTATGTATATATTATGTATATATTGCTGTAATCACTATGTGTAACACTGTTTCTACTTCTGTACCAGTTAATGTTTAATTTTTTTCTGTATACATATTCTTGTTGGAGCTTTTCTCCCTGGGCCTCCACTAAAAATGGACTCTTTTAGGTCAAGTGGACTTTCCCAGTAAACAAATGCAATAAAATAAGTAAATAAATAAATAAATAATTTGATAGAATTTTCTGATGCATATGAAGACTGAAGCTCAAATGTCTGTCATTATTTTCTGTCTTCAGTCCTCAAAGCATTGGCAATGATTTGCCAGAAAAACAGAGTTTTATGAGTAACAGTCCAAAAATATGAGGCAAACATCTTGGCATGCTGTGAAAATCTATATATCTGAGTAGTATGTGGAAGTGCTTTCTGCATTCATATAGAGGTTTCTCAGCCAGATGCACTGGTGCGTGCCACAAAACCTTGTCTAAGCACGCAGACCTTCATTAATATTCATTGCATGCCACCACCACAGGCACTACTTTGTGTACACGGATATACTCCATGTAGGCTCTACATGGAGCCTACATGGAGTTTATTGAATCCTGCAGTCTGTTAGTCTTTTCTTGTACAGTTGTTGGAATTCATGTTTATTTATATAAAACTTTCCACAAAGAATGATTATAAACTGTGAAACACATTTAGCATTCACATATCAGCATATGTTGCTTTATGGATATTCAAAAAATGTTGATGATTTATATGCAAAAAGGGTTGGTTGCTCATAATAGATTACTATGAGGGATATGTTTTACACTTTCATTTCACAAAGGAAAAATGTGTTTAATGACTTAAATGCTGCCAAGTACCTAGATACTATATTGATTATATGTAAAACAGGCAAACAAATGCCTCAGCAATGTTCAAAAATACAGGGACTGTAGAAGTGTAATCTGAGAATGGAAAAAAAATAAAATGTGAATCTCGCAGTTCAGGGTCTGAAAATGTGAGGCATATTCTAGATAACTGCAATGTGTGTTTAGCAACAATGGCTAAAGCAGCCCATCATAACCCCTCCCCCCATCTTGCATAAAATATTTGCAAACATTTCCTAACCTAATGAACTACCATGCCAAGCTTGTATCTAGCTGGAGAAGGACACTGCCCTCTTCCCCAAACCTTTTACTAAAGATTATTAAAGAAAGGTGTTCCATGGCAATGAAAGCACAAGGAAGAAAAACACATGATAAAGTGTAAAGGATTGTTAAATTATGTTAATTTGTTAGTACATTATAACCAAGACATGCACTTATTGTAATATGTGATACTTTGTAAAAGTGGCATTAATGGTGCAATTCAGTGTTTAGCATGGTCAGGGAAGGCAAGTCAGGTGCTTCTGCTTCTAGAACTCTCACATCAGTGAAAATATATTTAGAAATAAAAAAGGCTGCAGCTTTAATGCCATCAGATCCTCTGTTGTAGAATGTTAAAGATGATTAATGACAATAACCAAGCAAAAATAACTAACAGGGTGGGCATTACAGTTAAATAATAGAATACCCAAGGTCTGTGAAAGGTGTGCTATTTCCCTGTAATGCCAAAACTGGAGGGCATTATAGCAAATACAATGGATTATTGTTTTTATTGAAATAATGCAGAACAAAATATTTTATTCGTGTTCTGATTTTTTTTTTTATTTTATTAGTATCTTTTAAGAAAACAGTCCCATTGCATTTGTAAATATACTTTCCACATGTTGCAAATTATTCTTTTATCAGACTGGCTATTTGTCTGCTTGTTTATTTATTGTATACACTTCATTGTAGCGTTGTATCTTTAATGTTGAGTATGTGTTTTTAAGTATTTTAAAAAGTAGTATAGTAGGAATGTTTGTGGTTTAGAGTTCTCTATATATTTTACAGGAATGATTTATCTGTCATATTTATTTAGTATTATACATTTGATTTTTGTTTAGGGTATTGCTTCTTGTGATGTAATTCTCCTTTCCAATGTTTTCTGTCTAGGACTTTTGCCATTTCATTTTTATTGTAAGTTTAGTCCACATTTTTGTACTTGTCTTTTTACTTTGTTTTTAAGTTCATATTTAATTTTATAATTTTATTTATTTAATTAGTTTTATTAACAAAGTTATTATTGATGGTGAATAAACATTTTTTGTCTGAGCTTCTCAATGGTATAATATTTAGTTGTGAAGCAGAAAACTTGTTATTCATCTGGGTCTTCTCACACCTTAATGCTATGTTGGAAAATATTTGGTTTGTCTAATTTTTAAGCCACCGTTAACAAATTTTAGTGAGCATTAATGATTGCCCAGCATGGTAAAAGCTCTTATCTAGATATGGGTATTAATCTTATTAGTATATATTTATCAAAATGAATATAGTATGATGAAAGGAGAAATCAATGCATTCAGCATCTCAAGAATGTGATTATCAGAAAATACTGATAAGATAGCTGAAGATCATGGCAGAATGTATAAATGATTTATTATATTTTTTGCAAAGAAATTGTTAAAGCTGAAATGGCTGTACATATGACCCAGAAAGTACAGCTGTGTAAGCTGAACTTACCATAACAGTAGATGTTCGAATGATCACTGCTGCAATACCCTTAGACATATGGATTATATCCTGCCAAGGATATAACAGCCTGTAAGCTTCCAAAGCAGGGCATGTTTCCTGCACCCAAACTGTCACGCACCTCAAGCTGAGCTGACTAAAACCCATGTTTAGGCGTAGACCCTTCAGAGCCTTCCTGCCAGCAGAAAGAGGGAGTCTCAGCCCTGAAAGGATGAAGCTAGGGACAGCAAAAAATAAATGTCCACACCCTGGCATAAAAAAAAAAACACAACAAAAAACATGCGAGATGGAGGGAGGGAGAGGATACTGTAGCAGTGCTCATTTAAACATCTACTGTTATAGTAAGTTCAACTTACAAACCTGTACTATATTATTCATATTTATCACTGCTGGAGTAGCCTTAACTATATGAGTAGATTACCATAGATAACTATATTTTGGAGGAGAAAGGAGAAGGGTGCAGTAGCCCCTGGAGAATGATACCTACAAAGCATGATCTAGACCTAGAGAAGGAATTTAATTTATAATGCTTTGTAAAAGTATGTACAGGAAACCAAACAGCCAATATCCTTGTAGAGTGGGCCTTGACCCTGCCTGGAATAGCTTTATCATGGTGAGTATTAGAAAAGGTATTACCTTAGCAACCATTTGGAATAATCTGTTTTCATAACAACTTTCCCTTTTTCTTACTTCACAAGAAATGAACACTTGATCTGATGATGTGAAAGATTTATTTCTGCCAAGATAGTACCTGAGTTGTCTGTGGATATCCAAAGTATGAAATATGCTTTCACCCTCATTTTCAGTTTCAGGATAGAAAATGGGGAGATGGTGTCAAAGGAAAAAAAACTTCAAAGACCAATTCACGTAAGGTTCAAGTATGGCACCCTTTATTACTTGCAGCAAGGAGACAAAATATGCAAATACAAGATTTGTCTAAATTACTAGTGAGCAACATGCTACTTTTATACAGTTCTATGAAATGTTACTTTTCTATGGTTGACGTAGTTAAACACAGCTTCCTGTATTACTATACAGAAAATGTTACTTAGATTTCCTGCTGACATGTTCAGATTTAAAACTCACTATGTGTTACACAGAAAATGTTACTTGGATGTCCTACTGACATATTTGGATTATAAAAAAACATTTGAGAAAAACAACCTGGCCTTGGGGCTTATTTTCAGCCCACTACATACTTTCTATTCTTCAGTTGTGCAGTTCTAATATATATGTGTTACATTTTACCTAGATTCAAGGTACATTTCTAGCTTAGGTACAAGTAATGCTGACTACGGTTTAGACTTTCAAACAGCCTTTGTTTTCATTATCAATAGCTTCAGCAGCTGTGTACTTTCTCATGGCATAAGCAGAAAATCAATAAGTCTTTGTTAAGTCTCATGACACTAGTAGAAATGAAACACTTATTATTATTATTTTCATGACATTAGCAGAAGTCAAATTCTTTCCTGTTAATTTCCATAGCATAAGCAGATCATAGCTGCGCATATGACATAACAGGATTGGAATGTAGCTTCTGCAGATTTATGCAGTGTGAACGGAATAAATGTATTAACCCTTTTAAACCTCAAATGTACTAAGCATGCATATTACTAATACATATTTTACTAACATTTCCCCCCTTTTAATACTTTTATTCTACTTTCAAAATAAGCATAAACAGTTTTTCTTCCCCTAACATCTTCCTACTCAGGATTTGCAGTTAAGAGAGTCATTCAGTTTAAACTTATGAAAGCATTTAATTTTTCAACAATTCTTCAAGTTCAGCACCTTGGTATAAGGTTTCTGAAACTGACATGTCTATAAAGTCTTTAATCAGTCTTTTCATGTAGGGGATGCAGCAGCAAACACATACCACCAGTAGGATCATTCCCACACAGATGGCAATCAGGATGTTCATCAGGATACTGCCTCACCCCCCAAGCAATCTCTGGAAAAAGTCTGTCAATGGATTTGGTCCTGGTTTGGTCATAGCCAACACTTGCTGAATTACCTCAAGGTGATTGTCTATCTCGTGTTTGTGGTCAGGAATATAACTCCTCCTGGATTAAAGCGCAAGTACCTCCTCTCACCGCTAGGGTGAAGTCAAGAGCCATGCGGTTTTGAAGCACTACAATTCTCATGGTAGTCACTTCATCAGTCACCAATTCTAGAGTGGAAAAGGTTGCATTGCTCATTATTTTGAGAAGTTTAGACAGTTTTCTCAGTTCCCAGATTGATTTCGTTGCTCCATATGCTGGCAATACACCTTCCACGAGATGATGGTATCACTCAAGTCCATCTGCGACAGTCCATTTTTCCCTAGGCCCACAGCATGATGGTTTTTTCAGCCCGCATTGATTTGCCCCACTGGATTGACAGGCTTCTTGAGTTCTCGTCGAACATTTCCAATTTTCCCCTGAGGCAAAACTGCTGTGTCGTATGGCCAGAACCAGGTACCTCAAATAACAACTGCCGGGCCAATTCTCAGGTAACCACTTGTATGCTTTCCTACCACATACAAAATAACAGTCTTCTACTTTGGTAGTAACTTTACTATGTCCTGGTTCTGGATGAAACATTTTTTTGTCAACTATAATCAGTTGTTTATAGAGGTCAGCATTATGTCTTACTTCATCAGTTGTCCTATGCATCAGTTCAAAAAACGAATCATAGCTTGTGTTGCAATAGGAACCTGTGTTATCAGTTTTATTGTAGCATCTATAGGGAACAGTCACATTGCAATTGCTCCAAACCACCTGAACTGTATCATTTTTGTAAAAACACACAGTCCCCTTCTGTCGAACAGACAAGTGCAATGCTACTCTATCTTGTGATGTAACGTCTGATGTATCATAGACTACATTTTCCCAGGTCTTGTTGGCTCCTAGGGGGACTGAAGTTAACAATAACCCCCCGTATGCTGTTGTCAAAGCTGTGCAAATCCAGCAATTCGAAACATTGAAGGTCTCAGCATACACGTATTTGATTGCCTGGTAAGTGTTGAAGTTTGGGTGCCACTCTACGTGCAACTCTCCACGTTTATTCAGTTCAGTTTGTGTGGCTGGGAAAAGGAATGGCCACAACAAAAAGATTATTGTCACTAGTATAGTTAACAGGATGATTATGCAATACCTCTGAGGAAATGGTTGTTCTGCATTCCTGTTTTCTCCGACTCTTCCGAGTAGTTTTATTTGGATTTTTCTGGATTCTATCATTTTTGCTTTTGACATGTGATCTCACTCTCTGCCCTAATAGGATCTTCAGCACCGATGGTTTCTTCACTGGGGTTGAGACGGATCAGTCCTATTGATCTGACCCCCCTTTGTAGCCAGACTTTGTGCTGAGGGCCCCGATGGAGAGGTAAGATTTTTGTCCAGTTCAAAGTTCTTAACTAGTTTGCAGTGCGTCAGGTGGCTCCACGAAGCTCGCTCTGCGATTTTGACTGCAGTGGGTGTCGAAAGAAGCACCTGGTATGGACCTTCCCACCTTGGTGATGTCCAGTTTTTCTTCTTAATATTTTTCACCCAAACCCAGTCCCCTGAGATCACTGCCACTTCCGATGTTTCGGTTAGTTCTTTATCTGAAACAGAATTTGACTGCAACAGATGTTTAGAATTCAACAAATTTCTCATATATTCAGCTAGTGTATAGTCAGCTTCCTGGTCTGCAGACATGAGAAGTTTCCACTGGGGTGTATAATAAGCCCTTCCAAACAGTTTTTTGAAAGGAGTCAATCCTTTTGCAGTCGGAACAGTTCTCATGCTCAACAGTGCCCGGGGCAAACAATACAGCCAATTCTTTCCTGTCTCAGCTATTCATTTTCTTAATTTATTCTTTAATATTCCATTATGCCTCTCAGCTAGCCCTGCAGATTGCGGATGGTATGCACAATGATTTTTTAAAGAAATGCCAAAATTCTTACTTAACTGCTGTATGGTTTGGTTTACAAAGTGTGCATCGTTGTCACTGTAGATCCTTTCCGGAATGCCGAATCTAGGGATGATTTCTTTGACAAGTACTTTTGCCACTGTGACTGCATCTGCATTTTTGGTTGGAAAGGCTTCCACCCATCTGGAAAACATATCTACAATGACAAGACAATACTTCTTATTTTCACATTTGTTCAATTCTATGAAATCCATACAGATAGTGTGAAATGGATATGGTGGTGTAGGGAAACTCCCTTGCTTGGGCTTTAATGCCCCTTGTGCATGATGTTTGTTACAAATTTGGCACATCAAACAAAATTTTTTAGAGTAGTTTGTAATTCCGTACGTTGTGAACACTTGGTTCACCAGCTGTACCATCCCCCCTGTTGAGACATGGCATTGCCCATGGCTCAACAAAGCTGCATATCTAAACAAATTAGATGGTAGTATCGGTTTCCCTTCTTTAGAGATGTACAGCCCCTTTTCGAGAATTGCTCCTCGTTTTACCCATCTTTGTTTTTCAGCTTGCGTAGTGAGTGTCTGCATTGGCTTTAACATTTCTAAGTCTAAAATCTCAGAGGGTTGTAGTTCCTCATTTAAAAGAAATACTTCTGAAGCTGCTTGTTTTGCAGCTGTATCAGCTCTCGCATTACCTTTTGAAATCCTATCTTGTTGCTTGGTGTGAGCTATGCATTTACAAATGGCTACTTTCTGATTCGAAAGAATAGATTCTAAAAGATCTAAAATAAACTGTGCATGATTGATAGGTTTGCCAGTAGATGTTATCATTCCCCGTTTTTTCCACTGTTGCGCAAAAACATGTAGAGTAGAAAAAGCGTACTGGCTGTCAGAAAAAATGTTTACACTTTTGCCCTTTGCTAAGGTACATGCCCGTGTCAAGGCAATCAATTCTGCTGCCTGTGCAGATAAGTTGTGTGGTAAAGGTTTTGCTTCTATAATTTCAGTGTCAGAAACTACTGCATATCCTACTAGGTTCTGTCCTGCAGGACCCCTTTTGCACGAACCATCCACGTAGTATGTCACCTCGGCATCATCCAAGGGGACATCCGTGAGATCTTTTCTAGGTAGTGTCTTTTGCTCAATTACCTGCAGGCAGCAGTGTGGTGTGCCATCTGCAGGGGTTGGGAGCAAGGTCGAAGGGATCAAAGTCATGCATCGTTCAATTGTCATGTGAGGTTGGCTCAACAATATAGTCATACAGGAAAGATGCCTAGCAGGGGAAAGATATGCTACCCTCTCTTGCAGTAAAATAATCGCGACTGCATGAGGCACTCTCAAAGTGAGAGGGTGGAATAAAACTACTGAGGCCGAAGCCTGTACTGCCATTGCAGCGGCAGCTACTGATTGTACACAGTGAGGTAAGGACCGTGCCACTGGATCTAGTTGTGATGAATAGTAAGCAATGGGGCGTTGCTTGTCCCCATGCTGTTGTTTAACACTGATGTCATATAACCTTGCTTACAATCTACAGTTTGGAAAAAACGTTTATGGTAGTTTGGTAATCCCAGAACTAATGAGGATGCTATTAACTGTTTCAGTTTGCAGAAAGCAGATTCTGCCTCTGGTGTCTATTGTAACAAATCCTGTGCTGCCATAGGCTTTTTATATATCAGGTCAGTCAGAGGTGCGGATTGCAAGGCATAGTTTGGAATCCAACTCCAGCAAAAATTAGTTGTACCCAGGAAGGACATCATTTTCTTCTTGGTAGTGGGTTTTGGTGCTTGCAAAATTGCTACTTTTCTGTCCTCATCTAATGGTCTACCTTCTTTGGATATTACATATCCTAGGTATTTGACTTGTTTTTTCCAAAGCTGAAGATTATTTTTATTTACCTTATGTCCTTCAGCGGCTAAAAATCGTAATAGCGCTATGGTATCTTCTTTACAATCTTGCTGGGTGGGGGCCGCCAGCAAGATGTCATCAACCTAAAGTAAAATCTGACTGCCTCTTGGTGGGGTAAATCCCGCCAAGTTGCTTGCCATTTCTTGTGAGAATATTGTTGGACTTTCACAATATCCCTGCAGTAGTCACGTATATGTATACCTTTTCCCCTGAAATGTGAATGCAAACCAATACTGGCTGTCAGGGTGTATCGGTATCAAAAAGAACACATTGCTGATGTCTACCACAGAAAAATACTTCTGTTGAGGTTTTAAATCATTCAACAGGGTGTGTGGGTCTGGCACCGTAGGTGCCCTTGGTATTACTGCATCATTTACAGCTTGTAAATCTTGGACCATACGCCATTCTCCATTTGCTTTTTTAACAGGAAATAAGGGTGTGTTACATGGTGAATTGGGAGATTCCACCAGCACCCCTTCCTTAAGTAAAGCTGTTATGATAGGTTTGATTCCTGCCTCTGCATCTTTTCTTAAGGGATACTGTCTTTTTTGTGGTCTAAATGCTGACTTTGGTGTGATAGTAACTGGTCCCGCTGTACGAATAAGTCCTACATCTGACTTTCCTGTTGACCAGAGAGTTTCTGGTATATTCTGTAAGGCATTCTCTTTCTCCTTTAATAGGAGTGCTAATCAGCTGTCCTTGCTAGACTGCAAGTGTATGGCTGGGTGGGTCTGAGTTATCCATTTCAGCTTCTGTATTTGTAGTCCCTGCTCTGACAGTTCTAATTCTGTCTGTTTCTCCCATCTCGTGACTTTTACTCCTAGGTCTGCCCATTCTATGTTTTTGTTCTTGGTTAAGCTAACATGTGGTAATCAATTAGATTTATAAAGTGTAAAGAACTCCTGGGGCAATGAACAGCTGGCTACACTGTTCCCTTCTGTGTCTCAGTGCAGGTTACGTAATATCAATCTGTTTGCATGATGTTTAAACAATTCTTGCTCGTATTCCTTATCAGGTCCTGGTGTGTTACAATAATACAGGGTACAGTGCAACAGGTGTTGCTTATCACTGTCAAGGGAGGTGAGCTTGCTGATGGCTACATTCATTAATTCTTCGGTCACAGTCCCTGGACCAGTCGTAACCAAGTCCTGGCTGTACCAGTAAAACATTTCACCCTCTGATTGCACTGCAAAGGTATCAATTTGTCGCTATGCTTCCATACCCTGCATGGTTGGGACTACTGCTATACCAAATAGCTGTATGAGGTCTCTGCCCAAGAGGTTTACTGGGCATTTTGCAGAAACAACAATTTTGCTTTTCTGAGTCAATCCTGAAACTGGATCAGTTATTGAAATATTACGGGAGAGGGGCTCCCGATACAGCTGTCCATTAGCTGCTTTTACCAGTATGTAATCAGGAGACTCTGTGTTTTCTGGCAGTTTGGAGGGATGTATCAGGGTTCGTGATGCCCCTGAGTCACACAAGAATTTGACTTCCCTCCATTCTACCAAGAGTGTAACTTCTGGTTTTGTGTCTGCTAAATAGACCTCCAGGTTCAATAAAGCTAGGTCTAGTATTTCATTTTCTTCATTGTCACTAACTTCTTGCACTTCCTCTGTCTCTTCTGTCACATCCTCTACTCCCTCTATCACATTCTCATTTGTCCTTTCTCTGCTATCCCCTGCTAGTGATTCCTGACTACCATATAGTCAGTCCTCACCCACCTTGTCTTCCATGGTTGCCTTCTTGTTTTTCCTGCAATCCCTTGCCAAATGTCCCTTTTTACTGCATTTGAAACATTCACCCCTTTTCTTTCGCCCTTCAAAGTCCTCTGATCGCTGATCAGATTGTTTGTTTCCCTTTGCATTTTTCTTGCCCTTTTTCCCGGACTGTACTACATAAACTTCTGCTCCATCTTCTACAGAAAATACTTGAGCTTTCTTTTTCTTTTTGCTATTAAAATGCCTTTCGGCATGCCTAGCATATTCAAGTAATATCTGTAACCTGCTTGTACGATGGTCTACCATGTGTTTTGTAATAAAACTGCTTATGGGTGCAATACTGCCTTTTAAAAATGCATTCCTTAACTACTGTTCATATAGGGAATCTTGTGTTTGATCTTCAGGAACCTGCATTCCACAGTGGTTATTAAAACATTCTAATAATCTAGCATAATACCGATCAATAGTTTCACCTTCTTGTTGGATGCATTGATTAATGCAAGTCCAGTCTGCCCTAGGCTTCCATTTTTCAGAGATGCGGTCTGTAAGACCTTTTACTCTGTTGTCTAGTTCTGCGCTGCTATGTGGAGGGGTCTGTGTGCAGCGTCACGGGGATTCCAGTTGCCACTAATCATGTGCCAATCTGGTCCCGCAATTTGTCTAACTACTTTTTCTACCTGTTCTCCATTTAAGTTATAACTCAGCCTCATTCCTTGTAAATCTTCTGAGAATTTTCTAAAATTAACTTTTGGATGGGGAATGCCCTCAGTGGCTTTCCGGATATCTTCCGGAGTCCACGGTCTATACACTAAAATAGTTGGGTCCTGACTGTCTTATCCTGCCTGAGGATTAGGTACTTCTATAAGTGGGCATATTTCTTCTTCACTCATAGACAGTGAATTTTTAACCATTTGATATAACTCAATGCCTTCATTTGAGTTACCTGCCCGTGTTCGAGACCTGGTCCCGATGGGATCTCTAATAAACGGTTTTACTTTTACAATGTCTCTATTTTCAGTGACAACAGGATATTGTGAGGGTGGACTAACCTGTTCACTTGCTTCATATTCTGGTAAGGGAGGTGGAGGGGCCAATGCTATTACTAAGTTATTGTCCTCCTTATCTAAAAACATTGCTTTTGAATTGTTCTTTTGTTCCCTACGGTTTACTTCCTCAATCCACCTGTGTGCCTGAGGAATTCCTAATTTGCGTTGCTTTTTTACCCGACCTTTGGAATCAGTTTTGAGCTGTTTGACAAGTTTGATAAGCGAGGATTTTTCTAATTTTCCATTGAATTCATACTGATTAACCCATTTTGAATAATATTTAATATTGTTGGCGCACTGTGACTGCATGTATTTTGCGTCTTCGGTTAACGGCGGATTTTGGGGTCTTTTTGTGCAATTATTACCAATTTTGTTCTACCCTTTTATTGTTACGTAACTTCTCTTATTTTTAACGTGGTACCACGGATTTTGTTATAGTCTCTTCAGAATGACTGCCTACTTATTCTGTTTCTCCTGATCTATGACAAGACAGTAATCTTTTCTGTCCCTGACTTGTAAAATACAGTCTTGACAAAAACAATACAAATCTAGTCCCTGATCTAAAACAGAAAACAGAAAAAAGTAGATTGACCTTACCTGAGCCTACGTGATTGATCACCTGATTCGCGGAGACCCGTCCTTCAGTCACAGATCAGAAAGTGGCTGGCCTCTTTTCTATGGCAATTCAGTCTGAGGGCTTTTCAAATAAGAAGAACCGATTTGGTTTCTTCCCCGTACGATTTCAACCACCGGGCCCGTCTGATCTGAGGTGAAGAGAGGGTTCCAGTCCGAAGGACCAGTCTGTCAAAGGAAAAAACTTCAAAGACCAATTCATGTAAGGTTCAAGTATGGCACCCTTTATTACTTGCAGCAAGGAGACAAAACACGCAAATACAAGATTTGTCTAAATTACTAGTGAGCAGCATGCTACTTTTATACAGTTCTATGAAATGTTACTTTTCTATGGTTGACGTAGTTAGACACAGCTTTCTGTATTACTCTACAGAAAATGTTACTTAGATTTCCTGCTGACATGACTGGATTATAAAAAAAACATTTGAGAAAAACAACCTGGCCTTGGGGCTTATTTTCAGCCCACTACAAACTTTCTATTCTTCAATTGTGCAGTTCTAATATATGTGTTACATTTTACCTAGATTCAAGGTACATTTCTAGCTTAGGTACAAGTAATGCTGACTATGGTTTATACTTTCAAACAGCCTTTGTTTTCATTATCAATAGCTTCAGCAGCTGTGTACTTTCTCATGGCATAAGCAGAAAATCAATAACTCTTTGTTAAGTCTCATGACACTAGTAGAAATGAAACACTTATTATTATTATTTTCATGACATTAGCAGAAATCAAATGCTTTCCTGTTAATTTCCATAGCATAAGCAGATCATAGCTGCGCATATTTTCATGACATAACAGGATTGGAATGTCTCTAGTAGCTTGTGTAGATTCATGCAGTGTGAACAGAATAAATATATTAACCCTTTTAAACCTCAAATCCACTAAGCATGCATATTACAAATACTGATTTTTCTAACAGATTGATAGTTTAGCTTAAAATAATGAATACCACTTTAGGCTTAAAAGAAGGATTAGTTATCAAAGAAACACTGTCCTTGTGGAAAATGAAGTAGGGCTGACTCACCATAAGAGCTACTCAGATACCTTTCTTGCAGGGCTCAGAGGAATAAATAAAACTATTTTTCATGTTAAGAACCTCAAGTCAGATGGATTAGCTGCTTTAGATGGAGTAAATTTTAGTTTCTCTAACACAAAATTAGGATCCCAAGGATGGGCCACAGGTTTACTTGGAAGTGTCTTATGCAAAACCCCTTTCAAGAACATTTTGACATGTGACTGCCTTGAAAAATGAGGATCCATGGGCAGACACACTGAAATGGACAATAAAAGAACCTTGAGAGAGGAATAAGAAAGGCCGTAGGATAGTAACTCACATGAATATTGCAAAACTAGAGAATAACTAGTCCTGAATGGGTGCTGGTTACATTGTTGGCACAAGCTAGAAAACTTTTTCTATTTGCTATTACACGATTTTCTAGTAGCAGGCTTTCTTGCCTCATTTAGTACCTGCTGCATCCTCAGGAAATATGTGCCTAGAAGGACCTTGGACTGTATCATCCAGGCAGTCAGTTGAAGTTGATTGATGTCAGGGTGTATCAAACACCCCTGTTCTTGTGTGAGTAGATCCATCCTGTGAGGAAGCTTGTGGTAATTGCCCCTGGCCATTTCCAAACAAAGGGAGGACCCTGGTTGAATGAGCCAGAAAGGAGTCACTGCAATCATCATGGGGGATTCCTTCTGAATCTTCAGACGTACCTTGGATATACAAACTACTTCATCACTAAGGTGGAGGATATTCTCTTGGAAGTTCTTACATAGAACCTTTATCACACCACATAAAGTTGAACTGATGTATAATAAAGACATAGGTTACTGGTGATGTAAACTAAATGTTAAAGCTGACTGGCAGCGTATGGTTTACGATTGTATAAAACTTAAAACATATTGGGATAATATAAATTCTCTTACAGTCTTGTGTTTAATAATAAATTTATGCTGACCAAATCTCGTATTTTATTTAAAACACCTATTGCCACTTATGTCATGGAAGTAAAATACCTGTTTTCTGGAGTATCTTAATGTCACCAACTGGAAGAATCAGACGACTCCTACTATGAATGAATAGATACACTTGGCAACTGAAGTCTGTCATCTTGAACCTATCTTGATCAAAACAAGAACATCTAGAATCACCTCTTCACATAAATTATTGATGAAATTCAAAGAACTACTGGATAAACAGACTTTAATAATGAAATAGCAGCTATTCTTATCACATTTCCTTTTCTGTTTAAAAAGCTGTGTTTTATAGTAGACACCATTGTAAATAATTGCTTTAGTTGTTTATTATTGTTTTTTTTAGATGTGTATATTTCTTTTACAATATTTGCATTATCATGTATTGTTTTGTTGTTAAAATTTTCAGTAAAAACAATTGAGAAAAAAAGAGGTACCTTGGATATTACTGGAAATGGTAGAAAAGCATACAGGAACAATCTTATCCAAAGAAAAAAAGGCATTCGTCTTTCAGGCCTTCTTGTATGGACTCCTTGAACAGAATTTTACCAGTTGATTGTTTAGAGACAGATGCACATAAACTGTGACAAAGTTTGAAAAGTTAATTTTTGAACACTGCTGCTGTTAATTCAAGTGACTAAATGTTTGAATGGAATCCATGCACACACACACACACTTATACATATATATATATATATATATATATATATATATATATATATAAATACCTTCTGTTGATCAGCACACCATTTTTGATATATTAAAACATTTTAAGAAATGGCAGCAGGAAAACAGCAGTGAACAAGGCATTCAACAATCATTAGTATTGTTGTATTTTTTTAAATCAGAAATGGAATATTTATCATAAGTGGGAACTTTCATAGGGTTGTACCTAGTAGCCTAATTGAAGGCATCATCAATATAATTGTAATTAACTGGAATTAATCAGGCATAGCAGGAAAAAAATGTTTCTCTCTCTTTTTTTAACAAGTTTTTTCTTATCATCGTAAGATACTTAAATTAAGTGACATAATTTTCTGCAAATTTAGGCAGCCAGGGTCTTTTTTATACCATTATAGATTTTGCACCCTTTTGTAGTACAGATTGCTAAAATCAAAAACTGTGCTGTAAACTCAGGATAGCCAGTGTCTCTAATTTAGTTTGCCAGGTAATGCTAAGCTCTGTGAAGGAGTGAAAATATTGTAGACACCGTGATAGCATACATTATTACTGCTTTTTACACAGAAAAAAAACTACTGTGGAAGTTAGAACATAAATAGAAAATTCTCATTGTACTTACTGTACACAGCCTTAGTGGCATCTAAGCAAATACTTTTGACAGCTACGCCAATTATTTCTGTAATTACACCCAGATGATCTTTTCATTATAATGCAAGCTGCAGTGCTAATTCAGATGAAGGTGCTAAAGTTTCAAATAAGGAAGAAGAAAGGAGATTCACTTATGCTTTATAGATATAGAAATAATATGCACATTTTACTAAACAGGAGCTTGTGGTTCTACCAGTAATTTTAAACAGCTTACACTATGCACATTTTGACAGCTTCAACCACCACCTTTATTTGAATGAAATTATAAGCCTTCTTTTTTGCTGCATTTAGAACAAACTATCAGTCAAGTTAGCACAGACAAATGATTGATGCCAAAGCCACAGATTAAAGCTAAATGCAAAAAAATGTATTGCTATTCCCTTTGGAAAAGCTGACATACTTGCTATTTACATTACAGACAGCAGTGTACTAAATGTACACCCAGTGGTACATGATCTGGGTACTCAAGTTGAATGTAATCTGAGCTTTGACCACTATGTATCCAGAGTGTTAAGGAAATCCTTCCATGTGGTACATCTCATAAGTAAAGGCTTCGCATCTAGATCTAAGGTTGTTATAATTCCATTGTTCTCGGACCTCATCAGACCAATAATTGAGTACAATGTAAAAATGTAAAATGTAAAAGTACTTTTGTACCTCACCAGACACCTGCAACAGCTGGAGAGACCACAGAGGTTTCTCACCAAGAAAATACAGGGTACACAAAACAAGTCCTATGAGGAAAGGTTGAAAGCCTTGTCACTGTATTTTGTCTCCTACAGGCTGCTAAGGGGCAACCTGTGTCTGGATTATGGGGCAGTCTCTTACCTGGCCCTGATGGAAATACTTCACATTTGTAAATCAAACTGCACAAGGGTCAATCACTCCAGGGATATTAACCTACCCTCTGACATGAATAAATAATGCTGGAAAGATAGATACATCTTCCAGAGACTGCCACTTATCTGGAACAAGCTTCCAATTCATATGAAACAGAACCCCTGACCCTCTTTAAATGCAACCTAGATTAAGGGATGTGTATCCGTAAATTCACTCCTTGGGTGGCTCCAATATCTAATATGGACAGAGGCAGTTGGTATTAATTACTATAGACTTTTACCTCTGTGAACTTCACCCAGCCACTAACAATTGAGGCAATTCAGGATAAATACAGCTAGGCTTGTAAGGGCTCTAGGGCTGTTAGCATAGTAACCTTCTATGAACCTATTAACCTAACCAAGGCAGCAATCATGTTTAGTTTACTATGAGTTCAACCCAATTGTTATGGTTACTTTTAAGAGTACTCTTTAGATTACGATTATCCTTAGACCTTGCTTGTTGATAGGGACTGTATTTAATGTTATGGACAAGGTTAGGGCATCATGTGGCTGACAAAAGTCATGGTAGGGATATTTGCAGTCACATGCAAATCCAAGAAGGAGTATGCTTTGCTATACACTTCCATGGATAATGTTTCTCTCAACTGTCTTCAGTTAATGGAGGTTTTAGGTTAATGTTTCTTCAGAGAACATTATTTTGAAATGCTCTAATACTTTCTAGTTAGATCAATATGCTAGCTGTTACTGGACCTTACTGGTACAACTGGGACATCTCTGTTGAACTTTGTAGAATGTTTTGGGATTCCCTTCAAGCTACTCCCCAAGGAAAAACTCATGTCAGTCTCCTGGCCCTACTTCTGATGGAAGTCTCCAGGCCCAGACAAACACCAGGAGGTACTGCATGCTCAAGTTTGGGTCTATTTCCTGCTATTATTAATGTCTAAGTTATGGATGATGGACTGTTAGGATGTGTTTATCCAATTTTGGGAAGAAAACTAAAATAATGTTGATACATAAAATATGGCTAATCCTAGTGTAGTCATTCAGCATATAAAAAGAAAGTACCAAACAAATAAAATAATACATTAAACACTTAAAGAATAATACACAAAAACACTTCAAGGATGATAATAGACTGATGTTAGACCTGAAAAATAAACAGCTAATATCCATTCAGTCCTTTTGCAGTTACTGATTTAATATATTTCAGGGTCACATAGAAACTAGAGTTTGTCCTATAACTCATTGTGTATAATAAGTCAGAGAAGTAGGAAGAAAAAAGAATACTCAGCAGAACCCACACAGCCACAGGGTGATATGCAGACTCCAAACAGGATGCACCCTATCTGAGTTAAGATCTGGGGAGCTAAATACTGTGAGGTAGTTCTCTACTGTATCACAAACAGACACATACCTGCGCGTGTGTGAGCACGTGAGAGCACATACACGCACACGCAGATGTGCACACACGCGCATACACACACACACACACACACACACACACACACACACACACACACACACACACACACACACAAAACTAAATATGCCATAACCATGTTTTTTTCTCACACTTCATATTGCAGTTCCTGTTTGTATTATATTAATTTACCTTTATACATCCATGGTGGTGCAGCGGTAGCATTGTTGCCTCACAGCAAGAGGTTCTCCCATTCGATTCTCGACTGGAGTGTGGGGAGTGCCGTCTGTGTGGAGTCTGCATGTCCTCTCCACGGTTGGATGGGTGTTTGAAAGACATGTGTAAATGGGCGTGCCTTCGTTGAAGGTTGAACGTCGAGCTGGCACCTCGGCGTTCATAAAAATATACTGCCAATCATTAGCGAACTGGAGTTCCGCTGTGGTGACCCCTCACCGGGAAAAAGCCGAAAGACAAACAACAACAACATTATATTAACTTACCTTTAATTTCTCAATACACTGGCTAACATTTCTCTAAATATTAAATCATTGTCATATAAAATATTTCTAAGCTTAACCAATATTTTCACATTATGTCTAATTTGGTATAACTAAACTGTAGATATTTTCTATTATTTCTGAAGACTGTAAAATTATTGTTCTTAAAATGTTTTTGTAATATGTTTGAAGCTTTTCTCCCCAGGCTTCTGCTGAAAATGGGCACCCACCCAATCAGACTTTCCCAGTAATCAAATGTCAATAAATAAATAAAGAAAGTGTATAATCATATACTTTAGTAAACATATCCCCCTTGAAACTATCACATTAAAAACACACCCTTGGAAATCGATCCAGTAGCCAGGGATATGGGAGCTTATGTCAACAACGAACTGTTCTATGATCACCATGTATCTGCTGTTCTAAGGAAGTCCTTTTTCATTGCACTACTTATTACTTATTACTTATTACTTATTACTTATTACTTATTACTTATTACTTAAAGGCATTGTGTCCAGAACCAGGGATGTAATCCCTCCTGTGTACTTAGTGTTCACGTGGCTGATCAGTAGGTAAAATGCCCTTGTTGGTATGTACCTAGCCAAACAATTGTAACAAATGGAATGGTCACTTGTTCTTACTAACAGTATCATCATTATCATTATCATCAACCCCCTTATTCACATTTTTTTCATGGAGTCAGGGTGTCATGTCAACTGTCACCATCTCTCTATTCAATGCTGCTTTCCCGCATTTTGTGACACACAAGGCTGACTGTCGCATGTCTTCTGTCACACAATCCATCTGCTTCTTTGCTGGACACCCTTATTTCATCTTGCCTTCTTCCTATCCATCCCAAATCTTCTTCAGCAGATTGCCTTCTGTTTTTCTGCACATGTGCCCAAACCACCATATTCTGTTCACTTTGACCATTTTCTGCAATTACAGCTACTTTGGCTTCTGTTATTATGTCCGCATTTCTTCTTCTGTCCCACAGTGTGCATCCTACCACCTGTCTCAGGTACTTCATCTCCATCATCTCTAGCTCACCAACTGCTCTGCCTTTACTGCTCAGGTTTCTGTACCATACAGTAGTACTGGTTGCACCACTGTTTTGTGCACCTTACTTTTTAGGTTCTTTAGTATTCTTCTGTCATATACCACACCTAACATTTTGTGCTAGTTAGCTGCAGCCCTTCCGATTCTAGATTTGATCTCCTCATTCAGACTTCCCTTCTGCTCAACCACCTATCCCAGATACTTGAAGCTGTTAACCTGTTCCACTATTTTTCCTTCTATGTCAATTCTCAGTTTCTTCTGAACTCCACCATTTGATGCCATTGCAACTGTCTTATTTGTACTCAGTTTCATCCCATGTTCCTTCAGTTTTGCATTCCATTCTCCTATCCATTGCTGAAGTTCTTGCTCAGAGTCTTCCTGTAATGCCACATCATCTGCATACAGCAACTTCTCTGCTTTGTTGATCTGACCCCACTGACTTGTTTGTTAATGTAGTCCACCACCAGTATTAATAGCAGTGGGCTTAGAGCTGAACACGAGTGCAAACCCACTCCCACTGGAACCCCTATGTGAGACGGAACACTGCTCGTACTTGAGTCACTGGATCCTTGTACATAGCTTGCACTAATTCTACCTATGTTTCTGGGACTTTGAGCTACCACACTACTGCCCAGATGAGCTTTCTTGGTACCTTGTCATATACTTTCTCCAAGTCTAGGAAAGCCCAGTTGGAATCTTACTTCATTTCATGAGCTGAGTTGGTCTAGTGTATGCTGCAGTTCAGAGGGTCCTGGATTTGAGACTTGGCAGGGGTTATTATCTGGGATGCATGGCTAGGCTTTAAAAAGCCCTTGTTGTCATTAGCCTAGCAAACAGCTATGAATCTAGCTTCTTTTCAACTATCTGTGTCACTGCAAACATTGGGTCAGCTATGCTGCATCCTGATCTGAATCCAAACTGCTCATCTCTCATCTTACTTTCTATTAAGCTGCATATTCATTTATCATTTCTTACTAAAAAAAAAATCAAGGACCTAAATTGTAAAAAACAATACAGTCCATCTTAAAGCCTTGTCCCTCTTCTCAGTATTAAACAGACTTTTGAGAGGCAACCTCTGCCCAGCATACAGATCATCAACAGACCCTATTCTGTCAGACCTCTACACATTTACAAGTCCAATGATATCTTAAACACTCACTCAAGGTATATCAATCTCTTTTGCAAAATAAATAGAATATGTTGAAGGGATACATTTATATCACAGAGAATACCACTTCTGTGGAAGTGTCTTCTACTTCACATAAACTCAATGCAAAAAAGGTATTATCATCCCTTTCTGTAAGGACGATGTTCCTGCTAACTAGCATATCAATAGCAACACCTTAAGTACGGACTCCGTGATGAGAGATCTGGGCACTACAGTTGGCAGCAACCTCACCTTTGACCACCATGTCTCCACAGTGGTAAGAAGGGCATTCTGTATTGCTCATCTCATAAGTAAGGGCATTGCTTCCAGAAAAAAAGAAGTTATAACATCCCTGTAATCTTCCCTCATCAAGCTAATAACTGAGTACAACACCCCTTTTGGTATGTACCGTTCCAAGCATGTGCAGCAATTGGCGAGACCACAAAGGTTCCTCACAAGGAAAATTCTTGGTCTTCAGTATCTGTTCTATGTGGATTGTCTGAAATCACTGTCACTTTATTCTGTTTCATACAGACTATTCAGAGGCAATCTCTGCCTTGCATACAAAGCAATCTCGACCCTGCTTTATTGGAAATGCTGCATCTTCATAAGCTAAATGGTACATGGATTACTCACTCTAAAGACCTGAACCTGGTATGTGACATTAATAGAACCTGCTTGAGGGACAGATTTGTCTCCCAGAGGTTGCTGCACCTTTGGAATAGACTCCCACTTCATGTGAAACAGAGCACCTCATTGGACCTCTTCAAACACAATCTGGATGACTGGATAGGTGACTGTAAATTCATCCCGGGGGTTCCACCTGTGTCACTCTTGGATAGGGGCAATAAGTGCTGATCATGGAAATAAGGGTAGAGCTTGGATACGCTTGTAAGGGCCCTAGGGCCATTAGGCTGATAAGTTCGTATGATCCTATGATAAAGCAAAGTACCTCCCTTACTCTTTTCAAATGTAATTTGGACAAATAGATTGGTAACTGCAAATTCACCCCTGGTTTATCACCCCTGCCCTTCACAAATAGGTGAATATCCTATTTTAGCCAATCACCGGGTTATTTATATGCAAAATATAAGGATTAAAATCTACCATGGGAATGTAAATCTACACTTCTTAACATTCTCACACATCAATAGCCTAGTAACTACCTATGAACCTAAAAGAAAATGTCTCTCTTCAGCTGATATCATAACCATTAAAACAGACATCCACATATCCAACAAAACTCTCTACTAGTTCCTTAGCTAAAATGTAAAAATCATTACAAAGTCTCTAGCATTAAAAGTACCTACAAATCTAGGACTAGAACCTAGAAATCACATGAGCAATGATTTTTATGGAAAACAGCAATTAGAGATATGATCATCTGCATCTTTTGCGTCAGGCAACCAACATTTGAGGAATTTCACCTCGAACACCTGTAAAGGAGTCAATATGTTACCAGCTTCTCTGTTTCCATACATGCAGGAGAGATAAGTAATGTGAAACAGATGTCATATTGAGGGTAAAAGTGAGATACGCTTCTAAATTTAAATATCGTGGAATCCAGTTTACATGCTAAGGAACTGGTATACATTTTGTGAGGTTATTGTGAAAAATATGTACATTTTACATGATTATGCAAAAATCCATGAGACAGCACTAGATGGATTTATTATGATGATACCTCTAAATTCAAGAAATTGCAAATACAATTCTTATTTCAAATGCCTATGTGGTTCTTCAAGAGTTTGAAAAACAAAACTTGCCCTAACAAAAATTTTGGTTATGTCATTAAGTTGCAATCAATTTTAGGGATGTTTTATCATTCAGCACAATATGTATTTGACCAAGCAGTATTGATGTCAGTGCACAGGCTTTTCCTGACTTGGATCCTACAACTTGTAACACTCACTATAAAACAAGGGGCATCACAATGGCAATGAAAGTCTTCCTAAGTCGTATAAAATGTAATTCTATAAATGGTAACAATTCAAAAAACAGTTGGTTTTATGCCATTTGCTGCCACCATTTCTACATTTTTGATAAAAAAATGTATGAGTACTGCACACTTTAGAAAAGGGATAGGACTTTTTGAATCATGGATAACTTCCAGATCATTGTCTGTCTCATGCTATTGGGTAGCTTAACTCCCCTTTCTGTGTAGTATATACTCTACAGAGTTAAAGATACAGTATAAACACTACAACCATTGTAGCGGACATCCAACATTTGATAACTACTACCATAATAAGACTGTATCAATCTCGACAAAGTTACCTTCTTTCTTTGTGTATTGTCATTTTAAACCTCATCAATTAATCAAAGATGGGATATTTGTTTAATTTGTACAATGTATATTTCTAAACTACAGCTTACATGGTGTGCAAACCAAAACTTCTGCATTTCCATATTGTCTAATCTGGTCCAAAGGAGTTAGTATTTGCAGCTGTAGAAGTTAGTAAAGCAAACTAAGAAAGTGGCAGTAGTAATGAAGATATAGGACTATATGAGAGTGGTCAGTAAACTAAGAAAGTGGCAGTAGTAATGAAAATATTGGACTATATGAGAGTGGTCAGTAAACTAAGAAAGTGGCAGTAGTAATGAAGATATAGGACTATATGAGAGTGGTCAGTAAACTAAGAAAGTGGCAGTAGTAATGAAGATATTGGACTATATGAGAGTGGTCAGTAAACTAAGAAAGTGGCAGTAGTAATGAAGATATTGGACTATATGAGAGTGGTCAGTAAACTAAGAAAGTGGCAGTAGTAATGAAGATATAGGACTATATGAGAGTGGTCAGTAAACTAAGAAAGTGGCAGTAGTAATGAAGATATAGGACTATATGAGAGTGGTCAGTAAACTAAGAAAGTGGCAGTAGTAATGAAGATATTGGACTATATGAGAGTGGTCAGTAAACTAAGAAAGTGGCAGTAGTAATGAAGATATTGGACTATATGAGAGTGGTCAGTAAACTAAGAAAGTGGCAGTAGAAATGAAGATATTGGACTATATGAGAGTGGTCAGTAAACTAAGAAAGTGGCAGTAGTAATGAAGATATTGGACTATATGAAAGTGGTCAGTAAACTAAGAAAGTGGCAGTAGTAATGAAGATATTGGACTATATGAGAGTGGTCAGTAAACTAAGAAAGTGGCAGTAGTAATGAAGATATTGGACTATATGAGAGTGGTCAGTAAACTAAGAAAGTGGCAGTAGTAATGAAGATATTGGACTATATGAGAGTGGTCAGTAAACTAAGAAAGTGGCAGTAGTAATGAAGATATTGGACTATATGAGAGTGGTCAGTAAACTAAGAAAGTGGCAGTAGTAATGAAGATATTGGACTATATGAGAGTGGTCAGTAAACTAAGAAAGTGGCAGTAGTAATGAAGATATTGGACTATATGAGAGTGGTCAGTAAACTAAGAAAGTGGCAGTAGTAATGAAGATATAGGACTATATGAGAGTGGTCAGTAGGGGAGATCGTTAAGCTTACAAGGGTACATTTGTCTGTAAATGATGAGTGATGTCATCACAATGGCACGCATTGTGTTCATGTTAAAATCCTGATGAAAGCAGATTACATGTATTGCTAAAACAGATATAAGTTTTCTACCAAGCAATTTGGTTGACAAAGAAGGAGACAATAATTAGTTCAAAAATGGGAAATGGATCTCATTTTTAATATTTCATCTTCATTTCATACTTGAAATTATGTCTCCATTTTACCAGTCCTAATGAACATAACAAAAGTGTTGTGATGATACAGTTATACTACACCATAAAGTGTAGTTGCACTTTAAGTAGATAATAAAAACATACTCCACAATGACAGACATTTACCGTTCACCTAAAAGTTGTGTTGTGATGTAAAATATCTCTGCTGCAGGACTGTTCAAGTTAATGACTTCACTTCTATTCTAGTGGTAAAAGCACTTAAAAGCATTTTTATATTACATATGGAAGTGAGTTCTTTTGTTTTGCTAACATTTTGAACTTTTGCATCATAAACAAAAATCACTGTAAACCGGATATAAGGCTGCAAGACTAAATGCAGTATAGTTCTCTAAGAAGAACTTACCATAAAGTAAAGTAGATATTCAAACGATCACTGCTGCAGCACCCTTAACTATAAGGGTTATATCCTACCAAGGATATTAAAGCTGTTCAGCTGCCAAAGCTTCATGGCACCTCCCATGTACCCAAACTGTCAAGCAGCTGGAACTTTGTTGAATAAATGACAAGTCTGGGTGCAAAGCCCTTCAGAGCTTTCCAGACAGCAGACAGAGAGAGACTGAGTCTCAAAAGGTCAAGGTTAGGCAAAACAAAAAATAAATGTCTGCACCCTGGCATAAAAAACACCCACAAAAAAACAAGGGGAATAGTCTGAGGGAGAGACAACTGTAGCAGTGATCATTCGAACATCTACTGTTATGGTAAGTTCAGCTTACACGACTGTACTATGTTTTTCATATTGATCACTATTGCAGAAGCCTTAGCTATATAGGAAGACTACAGTAGCTATCTGTATTTCTGAGGTAGAAGAAGCAAGGGCCCAGGATCCCCTGGAAAAGGTCTTAGCAAAGCATGATCTAGACTTAGATCCAGCTTATACTGCTTTGTAAAAGTCTGTATTACAGAAGACCAAGTAGCAGCTTCTAGAGTACTTCTAGAATACAAACGATTCCAAAAATCAATAGAAGAAGCCAAGGTCCTTAAAGAGTAGGCCTTGGCTCTGCCTAAAATAGATTTGTTATGGTGAGTATAACAAAAGGTAATAGCTTTAGGCAACCATTTGGAAATAGTTTGTTTTGACACCCGGTATCCCTTTTTCTTACCTTCACAAGAAATGAATAATTGATCTGAGGATCTGAAAGATTTAGTTTTGTCTAGAGAGGTACTGAGTTGTTGGTGGGCATCCAAGGTATGGGTTATCATTTCTCCCTCATTTTTAGGTTCAGAAAAGAAAACAGGGAGAGAGATAGTATGACTTGGACACCTCTATAGACATAAAGGAAGGATTAGTTCTCAAAGAAACCCCCTCCTTGTGAAGAATGAGGTAGGGCTGACTCACCATAAGAACTTACAACTCAAATACCCTTCTTGCAGAGGTCAGATCAATACATAAAACTGTTTTACATGTTAATTACCTCAAGTCAGCCAGATTAGCTGGTTCAAATGTAGCAAGTGTTAGTTTCTCTAACACAAAATTAAGATTCCAAAGAAGGGCTACAGGTTTACTTGGAGGCCTCTTATGCAAAACCCTTTCAAGAATATTTTGACATGCTATTACCTTAAAAGAGGAGGATTCATGGGCAGACATGTTGAAATATCCAATAAATGAACCCTGATAGAGGAATAAGAAAGGCCATGGTATAATAACTCACCCACATATTGTAAAACCAGAGAACAACTAGCCCTGAGTTGAAGCTTGTTATGTTGTCGGCACCAACTAGAAAACCTTTTCCATCTGCTAATACATGAATTTCTGGTAGCAGGCTTTCTTGCCTCCATTAATACCTGTTGTATGTTCTCAGAAAACAGGTACCTAAAAGGAATTAAGACCCTATCTTCTAGGCAGTCAGTTGAAGATGGTTGATGTTGGGTTGGATCAAATACCCCTATTGTATTTTGAGTAGATCCATTCTGAAATGAAACTTGGGGTAATTGCTCCTGGCCATTTCCAAACGAAGGGAGAACCATGGCTGCCTGAGACAGAAAGGAGTCACCACAATGATCTTGTGGGATTCTTTCTGAATTTTCAGAAGTACTTTGGATATTAGTGAAAAGAGCGGAATGATATACAGGAGCATTTTTGCTCAAAGAAAAGAAACGCCATCTGTCTTCCAGGCATTCTTGCATAAAGTCCTGGAACAGAATTTTGCCAGTTGATTGTTCAAAGAGGAGGCAAAAAAGTCTACTTGAGGAACTCCCCACAGATGGGTCAAATTTTGGAAGACCCCGCAGATGTAGTTTCCATTTATGAGGGTCTGCCCTGGTCCTGCTCAATTTGTCTGCCACATAATTTTGCTCTGATGGAATGCAGGATGCCTGCAGAGTGAGTCTATGCTGTGAAGCTATATCCTAAGCCAACATGGCTAGTCTGGAAAGGGGGTAGGATCTGGTTCCACTTGCTTGTTGATGTACTACATCAATGTGGTATTATTTGTAACCACTTGAAGAGGTTTCAAGGACCAACGATGGTTCAAAGAATTGAGTGCCTTGATCAGGGGAAGCATCTCTTTGACATTTATATGCTTGTGCTTGTTCTTGGTGTCCCACACCTCATGCACTTTTATCTCTCCTGAAACTGTTCTCCAGGCAAAGTCTGAAGCATCTGTGGTGACTGACTGCTTCAGAACAAGAAGGGAGAAAGTGGACGTTGATTTAAGGATATCTGTTGTCTCCAACAGGTTATTTCTCTTTTGACAAACCACAGTACTGGGATCTGAAAAGATAAATGGTGTTGATAATGAGACCAAAGAGATTTCAGATACCACTGTATCTTTCTCATGTGAAGTCTTGCCAGGGGGATAATGATAATCATGAACGCCACAAAACCAAATTCTTGAGGTATTCCTTTCCGGTGACTGAAGTCTGAGTGGAAAACTTTAGAAGTAGATCTAAAGTTTTTCTGTGGAAGAAAAGCTTTTTGAACTGAGGTGTCTAGCTGACATCTCAGGAACACAATCCTGTGTGAAGGAGCCAAGAAAGATTTTTGAAATTTCTCTTGAAATCCCAGCTTGTACAAGAGATCTCTCATCCAAGACGGCTTTCTGACATTTTGAAAAATACTCTGCAAAGATAAGCAAGTCATATAAGTATGAAAAAAATGTGGATAACCTGCGGCCTGCAATGAGGTATAACTGCAGCTGGACACTTTGTGAGCTCCCTAAGTGCAGTGGATAGTCCAAAGGGTAAAATAGAGAACTCATAATGTGATCCAGCCACACAAACCATAAGAAACGTCTGAAGTCTGGATTACTAGGAATGTGATAAGCATCTTTTAAGTTTAGAATTAACAGCAAGCTTGGAAGAGGAAGAAGAGACAACAGGTTATGAAGTGACATCATTTCGAATTTGGCCACTGTCACAAACATGTTTAGGAAAGAAAGATCGAGAATTGGTCTCCAAGCATTTTCTTTTTTGGGATTAGGAATATTCTTGAATAAAACCCCTTCCCCGCCAAGGAAGGAAGAACTGGTTCTGTCACTCTTTGGGACAGTATGTAAAGAAGAACAGCTGGAAGCAAAACAGTCTGAAATGCAGGATGAGGAATGACTCCCTCGAAATAAGGAATTTCCTTCCACTGCCACCTGTAACCATTATGAATAATTTTCGGAACACATCTGCCTGATACAATCTATTGCTAAAGAGAAACATGGAGATTCAGACTTTCTGGAAGAGAAAGAAAGCAATAGTGAGCAGAGGTGACAAGGTCTCTTGAATAGCCAGCCAGACCTATTGAAGTGTCCTTGGTTTGGGGAGGTTTGAGACTTTTTTTTGAATCTCCTTGCCACTTCTTAAAATGTCTGCTTACTTGAATTCTGTTGGGACTGTTTATTACATTTTTTGCTGAAAGTGGATGAGGAGAAAGAAAATCCTTTGGACAATTTGGAAAAGGATGGCTGAAAAGTCTAAGAAATTCCATGGATCAGCTTGCCCCTCTCATCATACCTTTTGATCACCTCTGCAGTAAAGGGGGCCAAACACTAAATTTCTATCCAAGGGGAGATCTAAGATCTAATTTTTAACATTATCTAGAAGATTCTGGGAATGCAGCCAAGTAAACTTCCTTAAACACATACCAATGACCATAGCCCTGGAAGAATTATCAACAGAGCCACATACACACTGCAAGCAATGACCTGCCCAGTAGCACAAAGTTACTTAAAACAGAGTTTTTATCACAAGAAAAACAACAGATACTTTCACAAAATGTCAGATTAAACTTTAACATATGATCCTGCCAATTTAAAATTCTGAAATTCAAAGTTGTAGAAGTATATACTTTTTTAACATGCTTATCAATAAGTGTTCCTACCTTATCAGAAAGAATATGCTTGTAATTAATTAAGTGCTTAGTAGCAGAAGAGTCAACTAAGGTTATAAAACCTGGGTCAGGTTTGGGAATAGTGTATAAAAATGTAAAAGTCTGAGAAACCTTATACATCCTAGCTGCCATTTTAGGCCAACTGGCCTACTATCAGAGAAACTGCAGGCAGTAAGACATACATCCTTTGAAGCAGACATGACAGGAGGAATGGGTGTAGGTTCTGCAAAATCCTTCTGCAACAACTCAGTATTTGTTGAGGGATTGAGAAACATCAGTGTGTTTCCCCACTGAAAACACTGGGACATTTAATCAATAGTCTCAGAGAAAGAGAAATCCAGACAAGTTGAATCTGAAAGTAAGCTCTCCTACGAGTTTGAATCAGAAATCTGAGGACAAAACCCTATATCCATCCATGTATCTTACTGTTCAGATTCAGAATATTGAATTTCTTCAGAAAAGGAGGCACCACTCTTTCTTTTACCAGGGACTACTCCACAAGAAGGGTCAATCACCTGAATCAAACCCTATATCAGTTCCAGTAAACTATTCCTATCCAAAGATATTTGAGTAGGAGTAGAAACATACTTGGCTTTCTCTTTCTTTTTGACAGGAAAAATGGAAGGACCAACCATGGGAGTGACAATCTGTTTCACGGTCAAGCCACAAATAGTGCCTCTATCCTGGGGAAAACAAGCAAAAATGTCAGTAAAACTGCAAGTCCACATTTTCAGAACAGAAAACACAGTAAAAAATCACTTTCAAACACTATGGCAGCCTTACAACCTTAACATGAACACAACTTCTCCACAGAAAATAGTTTATCAGTTAGTTAAAATTACTTTTCAACTGACAGAAATGAGAGCTAGGTTTAAACATACATTACAGTCTCAAGACAGTCCATTGAAACACAATTCTCTTAGCTTTGAAATAACTTCCCTGAAGTGGAAAGTAATAAAACATCAGTAAAAATAAAAAACGGGAGCCTTTTTCCCCAAAGGAACTCATTTGCCCAGCTAAGGAAAGCACAAGCTGACTGTTGATCCTCACAAGCCTCAAGAGGAGCATTCTCTTCAGTGACAGTAATGCTCTGAAGGCCTTCTTGCACAAACTTGTCTTTTAGTCAGCTCAACTTGAGTTGCTTGACAGTTTGCACAGAAGAACTGTGCCCTGAAGCTTTGAAAGCTAGCCAGCTGTTATATCCTTGGCAGGATATAACTCATATAGCTAAGACTACTGCAGCAGTGATCAGTATGAAGAACTTCTTGTATTCAGTAGTTCTAGACTGTTAAGGCAAAAAGCTAGTTCTTGAACGTGTCCTTTTGGTTGTCAGGTTTGGAGACTTCTATGAGGAGGACATTGCAATGTTCTACTTTTCATAAAAACAGTGTTTTTGCCATTACAGTGATTTTACTTGCATACGCATATTAGATGTATGGCAGCTAGCTAAAATTAAGTTCTGTAATTCTAAAAATGTGATGAACAAGGTTTTTGACATTAGCTTGAAATACAATGGCATATGGCAAGATAATACATGTAGAAGTAGTTCCTGTTTAGCTAATTTCTAGTTGCACTCTTGCAAAATGCACACCTGCTCTGGCAGCTTTAAGCAGATCAATTCAACACACCAAACTAGCCCCTCAGGGTAAATTGGCTGCAACAGTTGCAATAATGGGTCTTTAGTGGAACATGATTTACCTTTTTCTTTTTTAATGAAAACTCAGATTATCATAATAGCTATGTTGGAGCTCATGTTGATTAATTTTACATAGGTTATTTAATTTATTTGCATGTCAATCTCTTCTAATTAATAATCATGCTATATCAGCTGTAGTATCTCAAGTGTATTATGTACTAGCTTCAATTCCAATAAAAATGTCTAAAAGTATTCATTAAGGCAGTTTGACTTTGATTTGTTAAGGTTTGTTACATCAAAATTTTAAACTGTAACTGTATTTCCTAAATGTTAATCTGTTAGACGAAATTTTAATGCACTGACAGGCAATATATTTTCTGTTAGATAGGCACTGTTTTTGTGTTTATTACTCTTACTATCAAACTTATAGTCTGCATTTTTATAGAAAAGATGGAGTATTATATTATACTACAGAAACAGAGTATGACTGAAATATTAAGACAGTACCATTAGTACTACACATTTTTGTCTATAAGACAAAAATGTGTAGTACTAATGCTTGGTTGGATCACAGCTGTTATTTATGCTTTTCTTGTTGCTAGCCATTTTTCTAGCTGTAATAAAAAGAATCATATGTCTTATGCCATGAATCTGATATATTATAGTTTTGTTTCCAATTCAATTTTACAGCTGTTAGCAATGAGCAAAAACATGTGACAACCTTTGAAGATACTCTGAAAAACAATGCTTACTATAGATATATTCCATTACCTGGCATAAGGGTTAAAAACAGGCAACACCAGATGTGTATATCTCATTAATTTGCATTCCTTAATGAGTCCATATGATTCTGAATAAGATATACTATTACTGACTTCAAACAAACCTGACTGACCATATGCGTCACTAAATTTAAGTGCTGTTTTTTTTTGTCTAGAAAATTTTGTCTTGATATTTGTATTTTCTGTAACTATGAAGCATTGTCTATTCCTTTAAACTGCAGATATGTCTGTCAAAACCAAAGTTTAAATCAGCAGCACGTTGAGTAAAAACTATTTTACTAATTTAAGGGAGATACAACTGTGGTCACAGTTTAGATTGTCTTTGAAAATCTGAGACCATTTTATTGCATAATGATGAAAATATGTGAATACTACACAAAGATGGGAACTTAGTATTATGGCTAGCCTCTCACATCTTCAGCAATACTATATAATCCACAGGTAACTATTGATTTTGTACTGACCTCTTTATTAACCGCAGAACAAATCATGTTGATTTTTCGATATGATCAGTCAGCAAATGTGATCAACTGCCTGATATAAAATTATGAATCATAGAATTTCATTTATTAAACTATCTTGAGTGAACTGTAAATATTTCAGCCACTAATCTCAGGTAAAGGACGTTTTCACATAAATGATGCACAACAGAAGGCCATATGCAAGTCATTATAAAGCAAACCACAAGACTTCTGAATATAAATGTAGTGCACAATATTGGTATTGTGATAGACGTTATAAAGCATGTAATAATGCAAGTTATCTCTCTGTGTTCCATTATGCAGGCAGAAATAAAACTCAGAAGCGAACTGAGTGCGGTGTCTGTGTTTTTGATAAGGGCAGCTACTTTTTGTTTCTGTCTCATACTGTCACAAATTGTGTGTGCAGTGCAAACTATGCTGCTAAACTAGAACCCTTTCAATATGTTAGTAGTCACCTACATGAAGCAATTGTTTACTGAAAATACAAATTCTCCATAAGGATTGCTGGAAGAAAGGCTTCTCTTTATCCCTGTTTCCGTGTGATGTTGGAGCCAGTTACAATTACAAAGGGTACAGGGGTTAAACCCTTGGCAGAGAAGTTTGTGAAGGCTTTATCCCACCACAAATACATCGATCAAATGCAAGTTCAGTGAAGTGGTTGCTGAGGAAACTATAACCAGTCAAAATAGCTTTGCTCATCTGTCCTAAACACACACTACATGTTGAGTTCTACAAGATGATACTTCACACTAACCTTGTTGTAACCATTTTTAATACAAATTAATTTCAAACTGAAAAGAATATCTGCTACAAAACAATGAGGCTGCCCATTATGATAGAATCATTTGCATGAGAATTTACTGATTCCTAGGTCAGTGTATTTTTTTAAAGAAATCTAGATAACTGAGTGCATGGCATGTGATATGTCACTCTCACAAATATTTTTTTCTTTTTTTATATTTTCAAATTTTATTTCCTGTCACATTGCTGGTAACAGAGATTTACATAACTCATATTCTTTTCATAGAAAAAAAATTGCTGAGTAGCAGTGCCGTATGATATTTAAAATGTAGAGTGTTAGTAAAAAGAGTTAAAACTATTCTCTATCTGTGTAAGAGTTATAGACACTGTCCCTACAGCTGAAACATGCAGATGTTTTTATTTCCTAAATTGTCTGATATGCACTGATTACTTGAAAGGCTACTGTGACTGCAAAATTGGTCAGAAAACTGTCTGATACTTCATTCTTAGTATAGAGGCACACCTTTTATATTGTCCATCAAATCTACTTTTGTGTGAACGTTTTATAAGCATTCAATTCTATTTTATTTATACAGCATACATGTTAGAAAGTGGTTACTTAGTACAAAAATATTCTGCCATTTCAAGCTGCTGGTCTTTGAATCTGGTGCATAAACTATCCTGTCCTCAAAGGTAGGGAGGATTACATATCCAGCAATGAAACTTTCTAACATCTGGTACATAAACTATCCTGTCCACAAAGGTAGGGAGGATTACATATCCAGCAATGTAACTTTCTAACATCTGGTGCATAAGCTATCCTGTCCACAAAGGTAGGGAGGATTACATATCCAGCAATGAAACTTTCTAACATCTGGTGCATAAACTATCCTGTCCACAAAGTTAGGAAGGATTACATATCTAGCAATGAAACTTTCTAATATCTGGTACATAAACTATCCTAGCCACAAAAGGTAGGGAGGATTACATATCCAGCAATGAAACTTTCTAACATCTGGTGCATAAACTATCCTGTCCACAATGGTAGGGAGGATTACATATCCAGCAATGGAACTTTCTAACATCTGCTGCATAAACTATCCTGTCCACAAAGGTAGGGAGGATTACATATCCAGCAATGTAACTTTCTAACATCTGGTGCATAAACTATCCTGTCCACAAAGGTAGGGAGGATTACATACCCAGCAATGAAACTTTCTAACATCTGGTGCATAAACTATCCTGTCCACAAAGTTAGGGAGGATTACATATCTAGCAATGAAACTTTCTAATATCTGGTACATAAACTATCCTATCCACAAAGGTAGGGAGGATTACATATCCAGCAATGAAACTTTCTAACATCTGGTGCATAAACTATCCTGTCCACAATGGTAGGGAGGATTACATATCCAGCAATGGAACTTTCTAACATCTGCTGCATAAACTATCCTGTCAACAAAGGTAGGGAGGATTACATATCCAGCAATGAAACTTTCTAACATTTGGTGCATAAACTATCCTGTCCAGAAAGATAGGGAGGATTACATATCCAGCAATGACACTTTCCAACATCTGGTGCATAAACTATCCTGTCCACAAAGTTAGGGAGGATTACATATCCAGCAATGAAACTTTCTAACATCTGGTGCATAAACTATCATATCCACAAAGGTAGGGCGGATTACATATCCAGCAATGAAACTTTCTAACATCTGGTGCAGAAACGTATCCTGTCCACAAAGGTAGGGCGGATTACATATCCAGCAATGAAACTTTCTAACATCTGGTGCAGAAACGTATCCTGTCCACAAAGGTAGGGAGGATTACATATCCAGCAATGAAACTTTCTAACATCTGGTGCATAAACTATCCTGTCCACAAAGGTAGGGAGGATTACATATCCAGCAATGAAACTTTCTAACATCTGGTGCATAAACTATCCTGTCCACAAAGGTAGGGAGGATTACATATCCATCAGTGAAACTTTCTAACATCTGGTGCATAAACTATCCTGTCCACAAAGGTAGGGAGGATTACATATCTAGCAATGAAACTTTGTGGCACCTCTGGAACTTCTCATACCAGATAGGCTTGATAGGAAGAAAAGAGTAAGCATAATAATTTCAGGAATTATTAGCCATATGTCCATAGAGACAAGGAGCTCATTAGGAAAAAGCAGAATGAGTGATGCTATGTACCAAACTATATTATCAAAAAACGATGCAGTGACCTTGGCCTATACCTGAGCCTAAAATTAGCCATGCAGTGAACAGTGTTCTGACTTGGTAAACAAAAGGTAAATAAAAAATAAAAAAATAATAAAAACTTATAGTTAACCCCACATTTTAGCAATCCTGAGAGACTTTTTATAACTGAGAAGAAAGTTATTTTTCTGCAAAGAGTAGTCAGTAAGATTTTGAAATAAACAGAGTGGGCTTCTTTGTGCAGACTACTCTTTGTGCATACTAACAATGCTGGAATAATACAAAGATACAGACTTGATGCACTGCATTGTGGATCATGAATGGAGCAGTGCTGGATAGAATATGATTCTAAACTGAAAGAGCAAAAGTAAAAATGTAGACAAACTTGTTTTCTTTTTCTGTGGTTTCCATGAGCTTGTATGGGTCAGAAATAGAATGTACAGACAGATTCAAAACATGGAACAAACCATCTGAGAAGAGGTCACAGTGGATCACACTGGTATTGTCCCCTTCCGCACAGTGTCACATGATCTAGGTTCTTAAGCACTAATGTCTTTAGCACAGTGGTGCAATACCTTGGTACCATGGAACTGACTTCTTTGGCACAAAGGTACATCCTCTATATACCTTAGTACTACCATCTTCATCATAGTAATATACCATCTAGGAATCCTAGTTCTACCATCTTAGGTACAGTGGTATACCATCTATGTGCTTTAGTACCATCACCTTCATCACACTGGTACACCACCTGGGTAACAAAAAAATGCACTTTTAATGGAAAAGCCATTTAAACTTAGACAGATTATATACAAAAGGAATATCTGTTGCTCTGTTTTAAAAATGTGTCCTTCCCTATAGCCACAAAAGTGTTAAAAAAGGCAAGACTAAGTATACAGTAGCAGGCAGTTGAAATATTTAGTTACATTTATTTAATCATCAGTTCACTGATATACACTTTATTCTAACCAGGGTCTATAGGGAGCTGGATCATTTCTGGGTGAATGCTGAGATCAAAGCAAGTATTGGCTACTAAATAGTACATAGATTCATGTCATGATACACACATACACACACACACACACACACACACACACACACACACACACACACACACACACACACACTAATACCACACATGCATACATGGGTAATTTAACTAATGAAAAAAGAAAAAGCCAGCACCCAAAATCCATGTGTAGCCTTCCAGCAAAAAGATTTTATTCCTTGAGGACTAAAAAAATAATTAGACCAGTGAGGTCATACTGGTTTCGGCAAAAACCTTCCTCAACAACCACACATCAAAAAATATATGTATGAATTATTAATTCATAAGCTCTTATATGCAATATGGTATCACCCTCCAGTGAGTAAAAAATATATTACAAAATTATATGACAAATATAACAAAATATTTCAATATCACAAAATATCTGTATGTACAGGAATTCATAATAGATATAAAATGATAATCCATTGCAAAATATTTCGGAATTGGTCATTCAACCCAGGTGAAAATAAGGCTCCCAATTTGACTATCCACGTTTTTTCTTTGTTCATTAATAATTCATGTAATACCTGAACCTCATTATTCCTAAACCTGATATGGTCAATGACCATGAAGCTAAAAATCCCTGTTGAATGTTTGAACATATATTTATATAAAGAACTCAAACCTTTCTTGTTTCTGATATCACTTAAATGTTCACCAACCCTTATTTTAAAGGGTCGTGAAGTCTGTCCCTTATAAATTGCCTGACAGCTACATTGGGCTAAATAAATAACCCAACTGGTACTGCAATTAGAAAAAAAAAATGAAACATTATAAACATGTGGAGAATTGTGAGAAGTGAAACTGTCTGACTTGAGCACCCTCGAACGATATGAGTGATGCCCACATGGATAGCAACCCAGTGTGAATTGTCCAGGTATTGTTGTTTGTACAGTTGAATTGGGAAGATGGTTATATACCCTTTTGTAATGACTAAATAAGGATCCCAATGACCGCCCCTTCCGAAAGGAATAAGAACACCGATCCTTGATATAATTATTTAATGTGTCATCTGACTGTAATAAATGCCAATGTCTTTGAATGATGTTCATAAAACTCCTGGTGTTTTTGCCGTAGGTAACAACCAGCCCAGGCTCCTGAGATTTATCTGTACCCTTAGCATGATATAACAACAACTGTGACCTTTCTTGTTGATTGGCAAACCAACTGGCCCTAATAATATCACCTGGTTAATATCCCCTGTTCTTAAATCTGGATATTAATTCCTGTTGATGATAGGCGTACATGGAGGAATCAGAACAAATTCTCCTAATATGGAGAAATTGTGATTTGGGGATATTCCTGATGGCATGTTGTGGGTGGAAGCTTGTAGCATGAAGCAGGGTGTTGAACTGAGGAAACTTTCTAAATACCTCACTCTCCAAAGTGTCCAATTCCATTCTCCTAATAGACACATCCAGAAAGGTGTTTTCAGACCTATTATAAGCTAACTTAAATTCCACACCCCACTTTTTACAATTCAAATACTCCAGGAATTCAAACAAGAATTCCTCATCTGCTCTCCACACCAACCAACAGTCATCAAGATATCTCCTCCAAATATCTAATACATTCATGTAGATGTTATGATTGATGTTATAAATCAATTGTTCCTCCATGTATGCCATGAACAGGTCCACATATATAGGGGCAAAAGAAGCCCCCCATAGCAGTACCTTGAAAATGCCATAAACACTTATCTTTGAAATAGATGACATTGTGGGTGAGTACAAATTCAGCCATACAAACCAAAAGAGTATTAAAACCTGGTTTGTACATATTCACCCGATCAAGCCAATATTGCAAAGCAGTTAGTCCTGCCCAATGGGGGATACTGGTGTACAAGGAGTTGACATCCAAAGTACATAAGAACCACTTTGGTTCTAATTGCATATCTGATATAATGGCAAGAAACTGGGTAGTATCCTGTATCCTCGCCCGTATCAATGATAGCAAAGGTTTGAGATATTGTGTAAGAAATTCTGACAAGGACTCAGTCAAGGAGCCTCTGCCAGAAACAATTGGTCGGACAGGTGGTCTATTGGGATCCTTATGGATCTTGGGCAGAAAAATAAATGTATTGTTTTTTAGGGTGATTGACCTTAAGATGATAACAGGTATCATGAGTAATGATACCCTCCTCTTCTGCTAGATCTAAAAATTTATCAATATCTTGTTTGAGCTTACTAGTTGGATCAATAGACATTTCCTTATAATGAGATTTGTTAAATAATTGTCGCTCTGCCTCTGCTTCATAATCTACCCAATTTTGAACCACCACTGCCCCACCCTTATCTGCTGACAAAATGGTAATCTCACGATTCTTAATAAGATTTTCAACACATGTTTTTTCCTGTTTATTAAGATTATCCTTGATCATATTGTACTTGCTCAAATGCAGGTGTAAATCTTTAAGAACCTCATTTTGAAAAGACTGTACAATGGGTGACACTGGTGGCTTGAATTGTGAAGATCTGAAACGAAAAGGTGCAAGGCCAGATGGATCCACCTTTTTCCCTTTCCAAGTTATGAAAAAACAATCTTAAATTAAGAATATGGCAAAAATTAACATTTTGTGCAAAATGATGCTCCGGAACACAAAAACCTGGCACAAAACCCAAACCTTTATTTAGAACTTGAAGTTGTTGCTCATTAAGTGTAACTGAAGATATGTTATGTAAATTATTCACCTCAATATTCAAATTTTGGTCAGATTCTGAAGAATCACCCCAAGATCCATGATGTTTTTTGTGTTTGATACCCCCTTGTCTCTGAGATCCATGCCTAAAGGGATTCCCCCTGTCAAATCCCATCGAGCTACGCGCTCGAGAGACTTGAACCTCAGCACTGAAATAAATAGGACATGCTGGAGGGACAGATTCATAACCCAGAGGCTCCCTTCATTCTGGAATAAAATCCCAGTCCAGGTTAGGCAGAGTCCCTCATTGACTCTCTTCAAGAGGAATCTTGATGAGTGGATGGGGGATCGTAGGTTTACCCCGGGTATCACTTCTGTGTCACTGTTAGACAGAGGCACAGTATACTAACCTTGAAAAAGGGCATAGCAAAATTAATTTAAAATGGGTGGCGAAAGCCAAACACACTCTGGCTAGGCTTATAAATGCCCTAGGGCAGATAGCCTAGTATGAACCTATGAACCTATGAACTATGCTCCAAATTGTTCCTCTTAGGAACTGGCGAAACTCTGATGTGGCAATCTGTATTTGATGATGATTCATCCCCAGATGTGGCTGACTCCCTATCTCTTTTCTTCAATATAGACTTCGATCAAAAAACCCTAGATTTTTTGGGCTTTTGGACAGGTGTAATGAATTTGACCCTGGGACACATCTCAAAAGGCTTACCTCTGTCATAATCCCCCACATCGCGAGCAAACTTCTTGATTTTTCTTTCCTTTAATGAGGTTCAGGTATTACATGAATTATTAACGAACAAAGAAAAAATGTGGATAGTTAAATTGGGAGCCTTATTTTCACCTGGGTTGAAGGACCAATTCTGAAATACTTTGCAATGGATTATCACTTTATATGTATTATGAATTCCTGTACATACAGATATTTTGTGATACTGAAACATTTTATTATATTTGTCATATAATTTTGTAATATATTTTTTACTCACTAGATGGCGATATATTGCATATAAGGGCTAATGAATTAATAGATCTGATATTGTTAATCCTCGTTCAGTCATTACATATGAGTATCGGTTCCAACCTCGGAACCAAGCTGGCCATCTTCCAAGCTCGCATCAGCTACAAACTCTCAAGCTATACTCTTACCCAGAATTCCACTCTCCCTGTTACCTCAGATTTCGTTTGCCGTGTCGCCATTCGGTCGTGTCAAGCTACTTCTCTTGAGCTAAGTATAGATATTTGTTTCTAGAATAGTCTAATATAACCTTTTCTGTCAGAAAAGTTTCTAATTTGTTGTCTCTTACCCTATCGCATTTAGCGACTATATTTTCTTGATTTTCCTTCTCTTTACTCTGCACTTTTTACCGCAAGGTATTTTCTTCTTTACCTTTGGGTATTCTTTTGTACCATTGCTGGTACCCTTTTTTCTGTCTCCTTTTCTATCATGACAGATAAAAAAGGTAGTCCAGGATTTAAAAGGTATTCAGATTGTGGACACAATTTACCTACATCAGATGCACACTCTTTGTGTGTTTATTGCTTGAGTGTGTCTCACTTATTTGTTGACCTGCCCTGTGGTATTTGTAAATATTTTTTTCAATAGAACTTTGAGTGAAAGGAAAAATAAGTTGTTGCTGAAGGGACTTCTCAAATCTCCCTTTTCAGAGGCTATTTCTGGGTCAGAGGCTTCAACCCATCCTAGAGCCCATAAGAAAATATTGGATGATCTTACAAAGGCCATGTCTTTGCCTTCATCCCAGGCTGGGGAATCCTGCCAACCAAGACCTAAGAAGGCTAAAGTTTCTGCTTCAGAGCTCACTCAGTTGGCCCCAGCGCTTTCAGTGCCTAGACCTTCGGCACTGAGGCCTTCGGCGCCATCAGTGATCTTGGTTCCATTTACTGTAGCCTTTACTATATTGGTACTGAGGGGCACTTCGGTTCAGACTACTGTGACTGCTACATCGGCACCCACTGTTCAGTCGCCGCAGACCTTGACCATGTCAGCTCCGACATCTTACTCGGAAATTACGCCTCAGTTATTGGCACCAATTTTGTTGGTTCCAGCTTCAGTACTGGTAACCACTTCAGCACCAATCCTATTGTCAGTGCAGACCGTGACCTCGACACCAATGATTTCCTCGGTGCAGGCACCCGTAGTCCAGTCTCTATCAGCACCGCTGTTCTCGGTGTGGACCGGTGAGGTGGGCACTGAGCCTGTCTCTTCTGTGGACATACCTGTTTCTCCCTCAGTCTCCGTGAGGTCCACTAGAAGCCTTTCTGAACATGACATGCTGCGTTTTGTGGATCAAGTGCTTCTGGCCAGAGGTATCCCACCCCCCCCCAGGACCTATCCTTCCTTGGGAGGTGATCAACCATTGCCAAAGAACCTTTCTTATTCTCCTCCTTCATTGCCTATGAAGTCCACTGATATAGAACAGTCTTCCCCCTTTACGTTCCCTTTATGGATCTCACTAAGGAAACATAGTTGCCTTCATGGCAGGCGAGTTTTGCTATGACCTAGGATGATAGTTGTGACATGCATAATTTGTTGTTTCACAGCCATCTGAGGACTCCGGGTCGGCAAGCTGAGCCACATAGTGGAGGGGTGACCCCTGTCCTGGACACTCACCCCTCTTCAGGTGGACCAGCTTTCCAACTGATGGAGAAGGCTCTGGCTTCTGCTGGTGATACTGTGCTGTATATCTTCCCAAACTCCTCTGGACCGCTGTGTTTAAAAGTCACATCTAGCGGACACTGGGCACAAGGGCCTCAGGACATTTTCCCACAAGAAACCCTCTTTCCATTGTCTTCCTCAGCTTCCCCCTCTGAGGAAGTTCACTGGAACAGTTCATGCAAGAGGAAGCACATGGACTCCACAGAGGAGTCCCTCACTGAAGACACAGACTTTGATGATGATGGGGAAGGATCCCCTCAGTCACCCTCTGAGGTATCCTTTGGTGATATCCTTGAAATCCTTAAACAGAGAGGTGACTAGCAGCCCTCTAATCTGACCTCTGAGGAGTCTATGTTCCTGCAGGCTTTTCGCGCCCGGCCCCCTACCTCCTGGGTTACTCCACCTGCAGATGAACTTGTCTGGCTCATCGTGCAGCATGCATGGAAGGCTCCATACACCATTGATGCTATTCCCCGGAGGCCAGATAAGATTTTTTCCCCTCCTGCTATGGATACCCATTAGTCTAAAGGTCTTACTGTGGATGATCTGGTGGTGGTGGCCGCAATCAAAAAGGATCTGGCAGAAGAAGAGAGCCAGACTGTCCACCCACCTAACAAAGAGTCCCTGGCCCTGGACAGGATAGGGAAATGCACCTTTGCATCAGCGACCTTTGCTATCAGGTCCCTGAATTATATGGCACACTTTACCAGGCTTCAAAGGGATTTAATTTCTGAGCTCTCTGAAATCTTGGTTGGTGCTGTGTCTGATGAGGTCCGTGACAAAGTGGCCTCTCAGCTGGCCACCATTGAGCCAATATCTAACTCCTCCATGTGACTGATATCTCACACATCAGTAGGAGCAGCTAGAGTGGTGGGTTCAGCTGTGGTATCGAGATGACAAGCCTGGATGCGCTTTTGCAATTTCGCGGAACCCTTTAAGGCTTCCTTTTTTAATGCTCCCATTGAAGTCTCTTCTTTGTTTGGTCCCAAAGTTAAAAGCACACTGGCCAGATGTGAACAGGATGGTAATACCCTTTCTGCCGTTGGTGTCTGTTATTCTTCACCTCAATGTGCTTTCTCCTGAAACCAAAAGAGTGGGAAGATATGGTTCAAGAAGTCTCAGGGTCCTTTCTGTGACACACAGGCCGAGTTCTCCCCTAGAGGCAGAGGGGGAAACTCACAGGGACGGCGCCCCTTTTGGGGCAGAAGCGGTCTGCATAACCAGGGTTCCAGGGACTCTTTTCCTGGCCAATCCTACCAGCGCTCCTGAAGAGCGGCCCAACTCCTTTCCTCTGGAGGTGGTTGGGGGTCATTTCTCCTTGTACCCTTCTGCCTGGCTAACCATCAACACCGATTCTTGGGTACAAAGGATTATAACCAGAGGTTATCATATCCCCTTCGATCTTTGTCCTGTTCCTTCAAAAAACCTTCCTGACATTTCACCCAGTCAAAGGGGAACAAGCAGCATTACAGATAGAAAAGCTGCTAAAAAAAGAGTCATCCAAATAGTCCCTCCAGACCAGATAGGATCCGGATTCTACTCAAGACTATTTTTGGTGCCAAAGAAAACCGGGGACTGGATGCCAGTTTTGGATTTCAGTGTATTGAACAAGTTTGTGAGAGTACAAAAATTCTGGATGGTCACAATACAGTCTATCCTCCCGCTTTTGTAAAAAGACGATTGGATGTGCTCGACAGAAATTCAAGATGCGTACTACCACATAAAAGTGGACAGGCCATCCAGAAGATTTCTGTGCTTCCATGTGGGAGCCAGTCACTACCAGTTCAGAGTACTGCCCTTCGGACTCTCTACAGCCCCCAGAGTGTTCACAAAGTGCATGGCAGTCATCACAGCTCGCTTGTGATTACAAGGATTCCAGGTGATTCCATCCCTAGATGACTGGCTCATCTCTGCCACCACCAGACATCTATTGGAAGAAGCCGTGGCATACTCTCTCCTTGCTGAACAAAGGCTAGGCATAACCATAAACTGGCAAAGATCCAATCTCACCCCATCTCAATCAACAGAATTCATAGGGGTCATCTTGGATACAAAGAATTGCAGAGCATCCATTCCAGAGCACAGAATTCTAAGGCTAAAGCAACAACTTACCCCAATCCTTTCAAGTGAGAAATCCAAAGCTCACTCTGTCCTACAGCTGTTGGGTTCCATGGCAGCCTCCATCACCATTGTCACCCTGGCCAGGATTCATATGAGACTTCTACAATGGCTACTGCTCACCCAATGGTATCCTTTTCAGCATCCTCTTTCAGCCAAGATTCGAGTACCCCACAGGTGCAAACAGGATTTAAATTGTTGGATGACCCACAACTCATCACAATGGTCTCGCCCCTTCTTTCCCAAGCAACCCAAGGCTACAGTGACCACGGACACCTCCCTGATGGGGTGGGGGGGCTATGTCAGGGACAGACAGTCCAAGGCACTTGGTCCGACTTGGAAGCCCAACTGCATATAAGTGTTCGAGAGCTGAGAGCGGTGCTTCTGGCGTTGCAAGCATTCCATCCCCTGCTGCCATCTGGGATGATTGCGATTCAATCAGACAACATGGCAGTGGTCTGGTACATCAACAAACAAGGTGGAACCAAATCTTACACCCTTTGTCGAGAGGCCATGAGGATATGGCAATGGGTGATGGCTACCAACCGTTTTCTTCTGGCAACGCACATTCCCAGGAGTTCCAATGTGATTGCAGACCGACTCAGCAGGTGCATTCTACAACCTCACGAGTGGTCCCTGAATCCCTAGATGGTGGCGGAGATCTTCCACCACTCTGGCCATCCTTGCTGCGACCTTATTGCATCCACAATCAACTACAAATGCAACAACTACTTTGCCCTGATTCCCCCTCCGGGACAGTCACCTAGGGATGCTGTAGTCCACGATTGGCCCTCGGGTCTTCTTTATGCATTCCCACCTTTTCCCCTCATTCCCCAATTTCTGAAGAAAGCCCGTCAGTTGAAGAGCAAGGTGATCCTCGTAGCACCATATTGGCCTCATCAGATTTGGTTCCCCTTCCTTTGGCCTCACCTGCTACATCAACCATGTATTCTCCATCCAACCCCGGAGTTGATCTCACATTCGCAGAACCTGATCCATCCCAACTTGGACAGCCTGAAGCTCACAGCTTGGCTCCTCTAATTCCCTTGATTGCCAGGCAGAACAATCTTTCTTTACCAGTACAGGACTTTCTTATTACATCTCATAAGTCTTCCGCTAGAATTACTTATCTAAGCAAGTGGAAAAGATTTACCTGTTGGCTGAAAGAAAAACAAATAGATCCCTTCTCAGCACCGGTGTTGATAATACTAGAGTATCTGGTGACCTATTTCAATTGCATCTATCGGCCTCTTCTATTAGAGTTCATTTGGCTGCAATATCTAATTTCCATGAGGGTGTCCAAGACTTCTCTCTTATGTCACACAAATTATGCAAGACCTTCATAAAATGTGTGAATCATTTGAAGCCCCCTTTTAGAGAACCTATTCAACCATGGGACCTGTCATTAGTTCTACAAGCTCTGACAATGCCACCCTTGAACCAGCTTATTCTTGCAACCTCAAATATTTGTCATGGAAAACCTTGTTTTTGGTCACCATTACTTCTGCCAGACGTATCTCTGAACTTCAAGCTTTATGCATCAAGAGTCCATACTTGATCTTTCATAGATAGAGTGTCTTTGAGAACTAATCCTTCATTTCTGCCAAAAGTGATCTCTGAAATGTCCATTAATCAAACCATTGAATTGCCAGTTTTCTTTCCCAATCATTCAAATAGAGGAGAGTATTGCCTACATGCCCTAGATATTTACAGGCAAATCTGCTTCTACTTGAACAGGACTAGGTCCTCTTGTAAATCTGCCCAGTTATTTTTGGCCTATTCTGGAGCTAGATTAGGATCTGCTGTTGCTAATGTCACATTGGCTAGATCGTTGAAAGACTGTGTGACCTTCATTTATACACAACGTAATATCCCATAGCCTACTACCATGAAGGCTCATTCAACAAGGTCAGTGGCAACTTCTGTTGCCTTCCATGCCAGAGCTTCTTTACATGACATCTGTGCAGCTGCAACTTGGGCTACATCTCATACCTTCATCAATCATTGCAAATTGGATTTGGCCTCCAAGGGAAGAGCATGTTTTGGTTCTATGGTGCACAGGAATGTCCTTCCATGAGAGCCTCCCAGGAATAGAGGTAGCTGGGGACTCTGTCCCATACGTAAGGAATGAACGAGGATTAACAACAACACATAAAGAAGTTATGTCTTACCATAATGCTCCATCTGTATTGTTGATCCTCGTTCAGTCATTGTGACCCTCCCTCCTTCCCCCTCCTGCGGCTTCTAGTAGATCTCACCATTCGGTTCTCTTAGGTCATTTGAGCAGAGGTAGCCTCTACCATTTTTCTGACTTGCAAACTCAATCTGAGGTAACTGGGAGAGGGGAATTTTGGGTAAGAGTTTAGCTTGAAAGTTTGTAGCTGATGCAAGCTTGGAAGATGGCCGGCTCGGCTCCGGGGTCGGAACCGATACCCATACATAATGACTGAACGAGGATCAACAATACAGATGGAACATTATGGCAAGACATAACATCTTTTTCATACATATATTTTTTGATGTGTGGTTGCTGAGGAAGGCTTTTGCCGAAACTGGTATGACCTCACTGGTCTAATTATTTTTTTAGTCCTCATGGAATAAAATCTTTTTGCTGGAAGGCTACACGTGGATTTTGGGTGCTGGCTTTTTCTTTTTGGTTTGTTCAAATGGCATAGCCGTGCACCAGCCATACGTGCAGGTACTTTGTTTGTTGTTAATTTAACTAATGGTATGATTTGAGGATATGGAAAGAAAGGGAACAAATGGCAAAAAATTTGAACATATCCAAGAAACCATGCACAGTCTGCCCAGAAGGCACACTGACCACAATTTTAGTAAAATAATGTTACACGTATTCTTTTTGCAACAGAGAACTGATTTATTACCCACAGTGAGAATATACATCATAATGATCATTGCTGCAAGAAATCATCATTTAATAGGTTATTTCCTGACAGATGAAATTTGTCACCTGGCTTGACCTTTTTCAGCAATCAAATAAACTTAGCTGAATGTGAATGCATTGTCAAGTTATGAATATTGGAGCATGGCAATAAAAGAGAATACCGTGTGTATCCTTTTCAGTTCAGTTTGCTGCCAAATGTAAATGACCAGTCAAGTGTTCCTCGTTAATTTTTTTGTATTCTCCTGGGCCACAGATTTCAAAGTGTGATGTATGAAGTTTCCATTTTTTCTCTTTCATTATTTTAGTAACTGACACTTTGTGATGCTGTACTTTTATTAACAATATTCCAAAAGAAAACTGTCATCAGCTAATGTCTTGAATATCAAATTCTTTAAAGACTTCAAAGTAGCTTTTTTATAGAGAAACATAATTATGAAGCTTGTTAACAGACACTAGCTGCTTTAATGTCAGATAGACCCTCTGTTGCTTATCTTTCTGCCAGTACATACTTTTAGTTGTAAAATTTAACTTGGAAAAAAGATACATATGAAAAGAGGAAATGTTAGAATTAGCAGTTTAATATATATATATATATATATATATATATATATATATATATATATATATATATAGGTTTACCATGAAAATAACGAACATGAATATGTCGCATGTTCAAACTATCGAAAACTAATGTCGCAGGATGAAATGTCGGCATTCCGAAATGTCGAGAGTTGAAATAATGTAATCCAATGCCACCCATAGATAGACCATAATACTGGATCTGTGCCCCCCTTGGGACCCATGTTAGCACTTGTTCCTGGGACCAGAACGGTAGGGACTTTAGGTGTTAAGGTCGCATCAGTACTGGTCATGATTTTAAGGTTGGTTTGGTATGTTGGGTTCGCTGATCCGTGCGATGATATTTTTTATTGTTGCATTATTTGTTTTCGAGCTTATGATGTTTGGACATACATCGTGCGAATATTTATTGGTAAACCATATTTTATATATATATATATATCTATATATATATATATATATATATATATATATATACTTTTCTTGATCAAAATTTCAAAATCTCGAACACGAAAAGTAGAAACCCACTTAAGCAGAAGTGCACTACATCGAAAGTGCGCTTTTGCAAAAGCCAATTCACCGAATTGGAAACAATAAAACAAAGCAAATTACTTTAAACGCTATTTTGCAGGGAGGCAAGCCCCCATGCACCCCCCTTACTTAAATATACTAACTCAAATAGTGCACTACAGAAGGGAAAAGGATATATTTACTTATCCCCACTGTAACGTGCTTAGGTGACTCGGCTTTTGGAAAAGTGCACTTTCGATGTAGTGCACTTTCGCTTAAGTGGGTTTCTACTTTTCTTGGTCGAGATTTTGAAATTTCGATCAAGTAAAGTAGACCGATATATATATATATATATATATATATATATATATATATATATATATATATATATATATATATAT
>NC_056735.1:573131983-573171983 GCF_019279795.1 Protopterus annectens
CACCCTGACCCCATGTATTCAGTAGGAAAAAGGGGGTTGATCATGCCAATGATGACGATAATATATACATATGTGTGTATACATATATATATATATATATATATATATATATATATATATATGGATTCACTTTATAATGTCAAAATACTGAAAGGTCGAATTTCATTATATCAATACCATAAAGTCGAATCCGCAAAACACCGACAGCCCAAAACCGCAAAACTTCAAATCACAAATGCACACCATACACCACAACAAACCTACACCGCAATACCCACACTAAAAAAAAACCCACATACACAAACATAACACCACACATCTACAAACCTACATTACAAATAAGCAGGGGGGCAAGCCCCCCTGCACCCCCATGTGGTGGGCTGCACTCCCACCCCCCCCCTTACTTATATATACTAACTCCGAGATTGCACAAAGAGAAAAAGACAGTAAACTCACACCCAGACATTCTACAGTCCCTCACACACACACACACACGCACACACACACACACACACACACACACACACACACACACACACACACACACACACACACACACATACACACACATTTTTTTTCTAGCCTTGAGGTTGTGTGATATTAAGTTAGTGAATAGAAGATTGTATGATACTGTTAGTGAATACAAATGATAAAGCTTCTTGCTGGAGGGGTATGACATGATACCAAACATGGCTGTTCTCTTTCTCTTTTTTGAAACCTTATTTTGAAACATAAAACACAGATGAGCTTGGATTCATTTAAATGTGCTGCATCCCATGTTTCAAAGACTGAGGGGCCTGACTGCGTTATACTAAGCAAGCCTACTCTTTTTCGACAATTTGTGGAAGGATTCATTTCACTACTTCAGACATTTGTATCTGGTATAATAGGATGCAGCAGTTACAGTACCCATATTATAAAATAATGTATTGTTGTTACTGCTAATACCTATTTGTTTGATCTTTTTAGCACTTGGGCTGTATAGCCTTCATGAAATATAAAGAAATTTAAGTAAAGTTTATCATATTATACAATACTATTAGTTAAACCAAAAACAGTCAAATGTGGCATTACATAAGGACATGAGACATCCTGCATTAACTTTAAAACCACAATGCTAAGAATCTAGACAACAATAACATAATTGCAGGCAACATAGTCATTTAAAAGTTGAAATTATTCAAATCTGAAACAAATTACTTTAAAGAAAGCCTGCATTATATGCCTAGTTCCATAAAATATATACAAAGGAAATTTCATAACAAGGCCTTTTCGAGAAACACAATATTAAGATTCTTATGTTGGACTTTTTTACATTTTAAAATATCTGTGCTTTTAGTCTTTCTGGATATTGTACACTCTGACCCTTGCTCTTCCTTATAGATTCCTTCCATCACGCTGTACCAGAAACTAGACATAATTCTTGAATGTAATTCTAAACCTGGTCAGCACAGAATTATATAACTTGTCAGGCCAAATTCCATAACATTCATGGAATTCAATGCATTGTGCTGATATATGCACAAAAGTTGTGGATAAGCCTATTATATGCAAATATCCCTCAGTGGACCTAGAATATCTTGGCGCAAAATCAGAATTGCCCAGCAGTATTGGTGCACTGCCTAGCAGTTGCAGCAAATCCATAAGTCAAGAAAATTATATCACAGATTATGATGTGCAGTACCAAAGTACATTTATGGAAATTATACAAGCCCAGTGCAAGCTGCAGGACATTAAAGGAATGTGCATTTGCAGCAATTCATCCGGTAAGTCCACAAATAACTATGGGTATCACCATAAGTCATGTACAAATAAAATACATTCACTAGAAAATGCATAATCTGATGGAAGCCTTAAAATTTTGAAGGATAATCATGGCCACATGCCAGGGCTAACAGTAGTTAACAATGGGCGCGGGAGATGTGTGGGGAACACAAGTAATGCACACACCCAAGGAAACTGAGAGATAGAAAAGCAGATGTGAGGTACAGGTGAAGAAGAGGGACATGAAAGAGTATGTTGGAAAATCTGATGGACAGCTAAAGGGGCATGAGTAGTTTTTTTGTTGGGTTGTAATAGGCCCTATTTTTTTTTGCAATATTGAAGGAAAGGAAAAGATAAAGAAAGAGGAGGAGAAGAGGAAAAAAGCAGGTATAAACATTTACAAATATCACAAAACATCACAGACAAAGGCTGTAAATAAACATAAAGGAGAGGTAAGTTACACAGACAGCCCACTCTACAATATGGACAATGGAAAATGGATAAACAGGGTAGGGATGTTTACTGGCCATAGTGAAATGCAGAAATTCATATGCAACTATGCATTGCTATGTTCTGACATGTTACAAGCTGTGTGATGGTCATACCTGAATATGCAAGACTGATGTCAGGAATGTGTTTTTGGGGAAGACTGATGTCAGGAATGTGGTGTAGGGGAAGAGGTAGGGATTGCAGTACACACTGGATATGGAATCCAGTCCCCAAGTAGTCTGTCAGCAGTACAAGCATAAGCCAAACAACAGCACCGTTGACCAAATACAGCCAAGGAAATGCTGGAGAAGACTAGATGAGGACAGAATAGAACTCTATCATAATGGATGATAATGTAAAGGGAGGTTAATATATACCATGCATATGTGCAAGATATATACCAAGCCTACAAAGGGGGTGGGGTTGGGAGGGAGGTGGACATCACAGGCCAACACCAAGAAGGACATATCAGCAAAGCAAAGCAAAGCAGGACAACATCATCCAAAGGGACACACTGCATATTCATGTGCACACCACAAAGGGTGGTGTGGAAGTCCATCAAAGCTACATTGAAGCTAATGCCAAATTTATGTCACTTGGGGAGGTTGGATTGCCAATCACACTAAACTTGGCTATGTACAAATCACACAGACACAGTAACATGCAATTATCAAACAGCAAGAGACACAGGAACACAAAATAAGAATCACTATCACATACACATATATACTGCCATGCCAACATACTACAAGAGGTGCAAAAACACCTGTGGTGATTTATGTCACTGACCAAGGGTATGACTAAGCAAAAGACAGTCCTATGAACAACCCTACAACAAAGAAACATGGAGTAAAATAATGTACACAGTTGCAAGCCACAACATACACCGATTGCTGAAATGTGGGCATGTATGAGAATCTATCCATGCATGTTATGATATAATGAAGGACAGATAAGGCTTTCTGGAATGTTGCTAAATAAAGCAACAATTCCATGGTATATACACAAATGGTATAGTGGCAGTCTATGCAGTATGTGAAGGAGGACAGTCCATATATAGTATCCACAGTAATATGATGGAAAATAGCACCATGATGGCCAATACATGCCACACACAAAACCAGTATGCCAGTATGACAGCATATTACAGTGTCATAGAAAGCACAAGGTCAAGCACATGTCTTATTGGACAAGACACAGCAACCCACAAAACATATCCATCTCACTGTGTTATCTGTGAACTATGGAGAAAATGCTGTTTGTGAGTTGCTGTTGTCCCACACACATATACAGTGGAACCATTGTGTTAGTAGCAGTGTGCTAACTGCAAAATTCATAAGTGTGACATACAGGGACACAATGTATTGGGCATAACAAGACAATGCTGCACTGCATGCACATGAGTACACACATACACACAGACATAAGGAATGGCACACCTGCCTACATGAAGCAATGTATGCATTGTACAGTCATCACTTAAGGATGGCAGCAATATGCTATGCATGCAAAAGTGTGCTGTACAGTACAATTGTTTGTATTGCAAACACCATGCTGGTAGCAGTACACAATTGGATCACACAAACAATACTTATAGTAGTGAGGAGCCACCCTGATGGGGCGGAACAGGTTATTACCCTGAAAGAGTCACACATGGCCTATACCATGACCTGAAAAAAAATCCCTATCAGGTCCCTCATCTGGTCTGAAAGACATCAGTCATAACATCCTGGGTCTGGTCTCAACAATCATCTGCCTATGGTGGTGGTTGGCAGTTCCTACAGGAAGCAGCAGAGATAATGGCATGTGCAAGTGCAGGTCTGTTCTTGTCATCATCATCAGTCCCATTATCATCATCATCATCCTTGGACTCTGAGTACTTGGACAGCGGTTTCACATGCCCCTGTCTCTGGTGAAAGATAGGAGAGCAACCATGGGTCCCACTCTCTGTGAAGATGAAACACATAAAAAGACAGAAAGTACATAATACACATTCCATCAACCATGTGAGTGCACGAGATACCCACTGTGAGACAATCCACAGGCAGAAAACCTTAAAGAATGATACAGTACAGTAAGGTATGTCCTTAGGCAACTCTACCACCATATATGATGTAAGGAATGAATCCAACGTATTACAAGGTCAAATAGTTCACACATTCCTGTGCAAAACATGGCTGTCATTAAACATAAACTGTTGTACACATAAATAATGTTACAGACACCATTTAGTATGTCATTATCAGGATTCTTACATATGCGACACAAGGTATGTCACATTATATTACAGTTTTCATTAAAAATCCTTCATAGATGATATGAGTATGTATAATGTGTATAGCAAAGCAAGTGAGGCTAGTGGATGGACAGTAATGCACATGACACATTCTCCATGTCCTATTATCAATATATATGGATGGTATCAGTAGATTCTCATGTCTGGGGCACTATACCCATCATAAAATGTCAATAGGTTTCTCCAGTGCATGTCATTACATGCAAAACACAGCTTATCGGATGAAATCCTGCTGTTACCTTACCAGTTTGAAACCAGTCATCATTATACATGATACATACATGTGCATAGCCAGAACACATATGTATCATGATATATCAAAGCAAACATGCCATGACACTGTGGCATGCAACACTAACATGCAGCTGTATTCCAAAGCAAGTCTTACACTGGAAGACTACAGTGAGACTGATGAAATAAAGTTGTAACTGTGTCCTGTAGTGGGTAATACTTGACATATACCCAGCTACATTGTCAAACAAACTGTTTAAGAGAATATCACTACTTTGATGATCCCTATGCTGTTTGTGTGCCTTTCACATTTATGTGAAGGTGTCAATATATGAATTGCTCACAATGGTAACTCAGGTGTCTATGCAAGTAATGAGACATACTAACAGTCCCCTGATAACCTATGTATATTATGAAGATATAGTAAGAGGAGTGGTCAGTGATTAACATAACATATATATAAATATAAAAACAATATATATATATATATATATATATATATATATATATATATATATACACACACACTGTGAGATGAACAATATGACACAACATCAGATAGTTTCAATGCAATACAACACCATAGAATAACTAGTCAATTATAGCCACAGTGACAGCATATGGCATATAAACCCTTAGATTATGTCATACACCCATTACTGTCGTTCAGCTATTGTATCATTGCACTACATACATTTGTATGGATCCCTATTTATGTACCTGCAAAATGCAAACACTGTAATGATGATTAGTGATTATATAACAGGCAGACATAAATGAAGAACATAAATGGCTTTGTGCAGAACAATGAAAAAACACAGAAAAAGTGTAGAACACTAACTGCAGAAGCATAAAATCCAAAAATGTTTAATACTCCAGCACCTCAGCTAACAAGCCTTTCACAGTTTGTGCAGAACAATTCCTGACCACAGGATACAAGTGTGTTATAAACAAAGCATCACCATTGTAGGCAGAAGCTCTAGCCATGTTGAACTGGTTGACATGCCATATATAGTCTACCAACCACAGTCCAAATGCTGAAACAGCAGACACTCATTCAATATGAAACTAGGGAGATTATGCATAATAGAACAGTTTCTGAGCACTACTGCTAAACATAGAAGTTTGCCACCACATGCTGTGCAAACAGCATTAACAGCATAATTAACTTGTGTGAAGATCACAAGCAAAAGCAGTGTCATCTAGGTTGTGATGTACAGTCAAAAACATTACCCTCAGCAAACAGGACCTACTCCTAACTCAAATGTGAACTTTTTAATCAAATATATACTGGTAAGCACAGGAAATTTATGACATTGCAATTACCTTGCAGATGCATGATGAGTAATCTTGCATTAATATCAGCAACAGGAAGCTGCATGCAAACTACTCCTCTAACAATGTTATGATATATTCTAGGTAAACTTAACACGGAATTGTCTAACACATACCTATCTCTCTCTCTCTCTCTCTCTCTCTCCATTGCTCTTCCAGCCTGTGCACTTAGTCGATGTACAGGGCCCGATTTCTGGTGTGATTGTCATCACCTGCCAAAGGTACAAAGCATGTATGAATGCCATAGACAGATTGTTTAAGGTTAATATATGATGATATATAAAATAACAGTGAGCAGCATATGTTCTCTAGCCTTGACATGAAATACCATTACAGTTTCTGCCTATTCATTTATTAATGCGTCTCACTCAAGACTTTACACAGTGAGAGAGTACTGAGCACAAATTGGAGGACATGAGATTCAAACCTAAATCTTTTATCTATGTTTACACCAGGACTTTGAGACCTACCTGCCTAGCTAATCCATCTTGGCTGTTATTACATGGAGTTACTACAGTTAAAAAAATCAAAGTTGTGACTGTGTAGGGAAGGAGTAGAAATATGGATCAGGGCTTCCACATTACAAGATGGGTAAACTACAGTCCAATGTGCACTATGTGCTCTGCATTTGTAAATAAAAACATGCAAGACAGACTGCATGTCAGCACACAGGTCATAGCAGTAATATACAGTCATAACATTTCATAGCTCAGTCTCAGACATTCAATAAAACATGTGGCTGCACTTAATTGATAAATACACAGGACTTCACATTTATCACTGGTATGTCATACGTCAAAATGTAGGTTAAGTAGGAGGGTAGGCAATGTCTAGAAAGTGTAGTGATCTACCAAATCTTACCTCCCAAATATCCCTGATATCTGGAGATGCTCCTGATTTTCATTCACAGTGTAGCTCTCACCCCCTCCTAACAGTTTACGTAAGGTCATGAATTGCACTTAATAACTAATGACAATAAGTAGAGGCATGGGTATCTCTACGATCAGTTTCAAAATGTAAACAAAGACATATCAAAATGCAATATAAGCTACACCATATGTGCATATGAACCCACATGTATCCATGATAGATGAACACTGGCCTCTTGCTTAACAGGTTGAGCTAAAAGAAATACAATACCTACCACCCTCCCCAACAAACTGGTGTTGGATGTCTCCATATTTCTGTGAATAATAGAGGAATACACACCCATATGACACCTAAGCACTATAGGCTTTAATATTCCACACTCAGTTGCGATGTTTAACAGCCAGACCACATTACATTCATGACCATGTGTACAAGCGTCTTTAATGATACTCTGCTGTTTCTAAAGCAGAGAGGAATAATGCAAGACTGTATGACTCAGCACTCACTCATACAGAACTATGCCATGCAATGATTTCAGAGTATTATGGATAATGAAGAAATGCACAGTCATCCACTTCCTAGGTGCTGTAGATGTCAGTGAAATATACCCATGCTGGATATGTAAAAAGATGTACTGTAAAAGTTACCAGACAAGCAGGTCTTATATTCAATAGTATGTACATAAGCACTTTTTAAGAAATTCTACCATGAGAATTGAACCCACATGTAGGGGAGGAGCAGTCATCTTGCCTTATTGCTTAGCCATATGAGCTAAGTGACAGAACAGCTAAGTAACTACCCTAAAAGGAATATTTAGGACATATGGGTAACAGCTATATGCTTGATGTCCACAGGAATGTACAGATAAAGATGGTATTGTGACACTAACTGTAGGAATCCACAGGCTTTTTCTGCACCTCTGTGAACCTCCAGTGAAGATTCCCTGCATCCCTCAGATGCAGGTCATCATTATGGTTGCGAACCTACATACAGTCCATTCAGGTAAATCCTGTCATTAGTGCTCTCTCGCAATCCAGTTTCATATGTCGATCATCATGAAGTTCCTTGGCTGTGCTCGCTTACATTGCTCAAGTCCAGTACACATGGTGAGCTTCTGGGTGGTCTCCAGTTTGGCATCCAGACACATTAAAGCCTCTTTACAGTAACCATCTCACTGATGCAGGTCAGGAAGAAAGCCTTCAGAAAATTGCTTACTGAGGTTCCACTGAGTTCGCATGTAGCGATGGTATGTGCAGTAAATATATCAAAATCACATTTTAAAAGTGGCACTTATAGGACGGTATTGGATTATTGGATTATTGGAGGATAATGGGCACATGCTAAGTGCTACATATGGTCTTGTTTAATTATACCTATTAGGCAAAGAGCATGTTCCCTTTATGCTGGGCTATTGCTTATTGCACTGATTTTTGAGAACTCAAGTGGACTTGCGCAAATGGGATTCCAAAACCTTGAATGATAATGAACCTCATTAACTATGCATGGTATTGGCACTTAAAAACTCTATGCACATAGCTGGTCTTACTTTAAGGTATAACTGATGTACAGGTAGCTTCAAAGGTAATCTTGCACCTGCTGGCAATGCTGTGGTTGGATATATTGTTGTTATTACACACCTATGTTATTATTACTCTTTATAAATCTGTTTATACATGTTGACAGTCACTTTTCTGTCAAACCTGTCTGCAATCCAAAATGTTTGCGACATACTGGAGGGGTATATGGTTGACCACTATGGATATGGGTGGGTACATCTGCATTACTGACAAGTAAGGATTCCACATATGCACTTGTACAGATAAATGGAAAGTGCCCTAGTGAGCAGTAGGTATGAACAGATTGACAATACATCCATATGTATTGCTGGTGACCCTGTACATTCTGTGGTACACTTATGTAAACCAACTTATTCCAAGTGTATCCGTACATTACATGTTTACTGATTACACTATGGATATTCACTGATGCTTAGTAATACATACACTATAGATAGTTCTGGAATGAAAATATATCTATGTTTATGTCTGCTTACCTTGTACTGTCTGTGGTATGCTTATGGATTATGAGGTTTCTGAGGGTTTCCATAACCTGTATGATCACTGCTATACAGATACTTTCTTATAATAGTAATATAGTCGGTTTTTTTTTTTGTGCATTTCATCCCATGCAGACAAAATGGAGATGGCACTTCCTGCTCACTGTTTATTGTGTTACTATGTAGCTATAAATGTATAACAGTTCATGTTATTATGACTGCTTGCTTTCTACTGGTTTTACTTACAGCATTGTCTTGCATACCATATATTGACAGCAACTTTCATTATTATGATGTGTCTCACTGACTCCAGTTGTGTACGATAGCCATCCAACATTATCGGTTTACATATAGTCATTATATTATGATGTTCATGTTAATGTGTGAACTCTGTTCACATCATACTGAGCATGTGCCACAATGGTTCCATGTTTTACATTGTATTGTTGTGAAGTCCACTGCAATGTGCTCAGATCCCACATACAACCTATACAGATATCACAAGAGACAAAGTTGATCCATGTACTATGCATTTAGAAGTTCTTTTCATATCAGTTTATGTTATTTTACATGTAAAAGTGCTATACATAACAAGGACTATTTTATATAGCTTTGCATTATCCAATAATGGAGAGCAGGTCAATTGACATGTTTGTAACATCATCATGCCCATATGTGGGTCCCATATAAATTATACTATCTGCATTTTGCTGCTTTCCAGATGACAAACTGAAGTAGAGGTAACAATTTCTCTCCCTGAGAAAATGACATCATTATCAATGTTCTGCATCAGCATAGATACAGTTTCCTTGGATGGATGGGAAATACTGTGTGGAGGAATGAAGTGTGGACAGATGTGATCAAGATGACAAATACTGTGGCAGGTCACCATATATCCTAGGAGGCCTGTCAGTGACACTGCTCTGACATGATTCTTTGTGTAACCAATAGTCTACGTCAATATGAGAGGCTGAGTGATGCCACCAGTGATGCCCCATCATTGACACTCTAGATGAGTTAACAGTGTTCTTTCTGTCCCTGCATAACACCAATTGTGACTGCCATATACTTTGTGGAGGTATAGAAGCAGGACAGACATATATATCATACTTTTCAGAATATTGTTGCATATACACTACCTCATTATATATTGTTGTTTCACGCATATTCATGTGTTGACATTTTTGTGTTCCAGCAGCAGAACTGTGCTGTGAACATGGGAGCATGCATGCTGATGATACCCAAAGTAAGTGTAATGGCATGTTATCATACAAATACAGCACATATATAACACTTCCAGCAATGTGTCAAGTTGTTGCTATTCACATGCACAGGTCCATCTACATCTGCACAGCAGCAACACATCAGTTGAGTGTCTCCATATACTCTTATTGTCACCAATACCTGTTATTGCCTCTGCTGCCTGTCATGACAGTGGTGTATACTGACATGTTGCTGTATCTCTGCCACTGTAACCTACAGATACATCATCATGAGATATGGGCCATGCAGGTGCTCCCAGAGACAGACCAGGTATGGTTTTCCAGTACATTTATAAGCTGCAGCATTGTGTAGCATATCTGTGATGTTTGATATTCATGTCACTGTTTTTCATGAACAGGTACATGTGGACAACATGCGCATCATATGTCACGTGATATCTCTATATCCTGTCAGTATGGTCTATATATTATCAATCACATCTGCCTGCATTCATGACTCTTGCACACCCCTATGTTGTGCTTTGTTTGTTTTTTCCTACTACAGGATCTGCATTATGACAGATGAGAAACACAGCACACAGGGAACATGTAACTGGTATGACATTTCCTCTGTTTCAAACATGCCGGTCTCGATACTCCTGTTGGTGCCCTCCATTGATACTGTATCCTGCAATGGACAGCTGCCATCTGTACATCAGCTTTGACCAACCGGCATGTGTCTATATTTCCTACCATCTGTTATACTTCTGTTGGAATGGTACATTATGGCAAGTATGCACTTACTAATACTGTCTGGATGTCTCTGGTTCCCTATAACAGTTGCATTTTAGTCTTCACCTCTGGCGGTAGATTTCCGGTGGTGGATTTCCATGAGGACATGTCAGGTGCATCTTTTTTTATTATTATTCACATATGTCATATATGCTGTATATGTAATGCAAATGTCATCTAGCTGTTATATCGGTTCCATGAGCCATACCCAGAAATGACCTCCTGGTAAGTTCCTAGCCTCAATAGATTTGTAGTCATATAATTGTCCCATATGTCAGTACTGAGCTGCATCATTTAATTTATGTCAGTGTATTTGACCTGTGTCCTTCATCTCTTTTTGTAGCATGCCCACTGTCTGCCTTCTCCAATAGCCTGTTCCCTGATCACGAGGTAGGATGTCATGTGCCTCAATGTGCTAGTATGGCACCTGCCACACAGCCATGAGTAAGAACTATTTATATGCGCACCCCAAACAGACATCAACCTGGTTAACAACAGGAAAAATTATATTCCTCCTTATGAGAGAAGCTGCAAGCTATCCTAAAAACTATAGACCAATAACTTGCCTTCTAATGATGTATAAACTAAACACTGGAATTGATGTCGACAGAGTTTATAGTCATTTAGAAGAAAACTCAGTTATGGCAATAGAACAAAAGGGTAACAAAAGAAAGTCATATGGAACAAAGGATCACTTGTTAAAGTCAAAATGAAGAATTGTAAAAAGGGGAAAATCTAAGTATGGCATGGATAGACTATACAAAGCATTTGATAGCATCCCGCATTCATGGATAAAACAATGCTTACAAATGTGTAAGAGACACCCCATATCGATTGATTACATTACAGTGACCATGAAACAGTGGCAAACCACATTGCAGCTAAGCTATGATAAAGGACAAATTATTATCCCAGGGATAAAAATTCAAAGGGGGATATTCCAGGGTGAGTCTTTGTCACCACTGCTCTTTTGTCTTGCTCTTAACCCATTAAGCTGGCTGCGTAACAGATTAGGTCATGGCTAGAATTTGAGTCCCAGAAAACAATAAAGTGGAAAGACTTTCACCTTTTTGTGAATGATTTAAAACTGTATAGCTCATCAGATGAGGAACTGAAAGCACAACTTCAAGTGCTCAAAACTTTCTCAGATTATATAAGAATGTCATTAGGTCTTGATAAATGTGCAAAAATAACCTTTAAAGCAGGAAAGCTGCAGCACAAAAAAATATCAGTCTGGGACAGGAATGTCATATAAAAGAACTTGAGCAAGTGGGAGTGTATAAACATTTGGGAATTAATGAAGGCTCAGCAATAAAACATAAACAAATGCAAATAAAACATAGTAAAGAATATTTTAGAAGGCTAAAAATGATATTGAAAACAGCCCTGATATCTAGAACAAAGTCCAAGCTGTAAACAAATTTACTTTTCAAGTTCTAAGTTACAGTTTTGTGGTGATTGACTGGCCCCAGAAGGTTATGGATCAGTTGGACAGGAAAACAAGAAAAATGCTTCATGCTTATCAAATGATTTATAAAAATCAGTGTATACCAAGATTATAGATTCCCACTTCTGAGGAGTTATTGGCCTCCTCAAACTGATACATATATTGATGTGCAGTCTTAGGACTGCATACATATCTACTGACCTCACAAGATCCAAACATAGTGAAAGTTTTAAAACATGAGGAGAACAAGTCTTAATGGCTTTCATGCTTAGTTTAGCAGAAGCATATCGGTGTCAAATGGGAAATGAAATCAAACCAGAAGTGAAGAAAAATGAGGCAGCAACTGCATGTGCCAAAAACAAAAGAAAGATTATAAAGTGAAGGATCAGATGAGAAGGCAAGAAATGTGGGAAATGCATAAATATAGTTGCAAGTACAGAAAACTCCTGGAACAATCTCATGTTAATCAATATCTATTGAAGGAATGGTTAAGGAGAGGTTAATTTAAAACAAAAGATGAAAGGTTAATATTGGTGGCCCAGGATAGTGGACTATGTGCATGTTGGTTTACAAAGTCCATTGAACATGTCAGAGAAGCAGACAAATGTTGATTTTATAAGACAGAATTGGAAGCAGTTACACATCTTGTTTCTGGGTGTGATACGCTAATGGCAGAAGGCCTGTATATTGAATGGCATAATAATGTGGCCATACTGTTACACTGGAGATTGTGCAGGTATTATAATCTTGAAGTGGCTGAGAAGCAATGGAAACAAGAGACACAAAGCATTATAGAAAATGATGAAGTTTGCATCACATGGGATCACCCATTATGAACATTTCAAAAAATAGATGTGAGAAAACCAGATCTAGTCCATGAAAAGAAGATAAAAATAGCATTGATAATTGAAATTGCTATGCCCAGTGATTACAGTGTCTTACATAAAGAGAGGCACAAAGTCATAAAACACCAGGGTTTGCAAGCAGAAATGAGGGCAATGTGGAAGAAGGATACCCAGACAGTTCCAATAGTAATAGGAGCAATGGGTCTCATAAAAAAGAATTTACAGTTGTATTTAGGTATGTTACTGAAACGTGTGACTCCTTATGAATTACAGAAGGAGTCAATTCTGGGGAGATTGTGGGTGCTGTGAACAGCAATTTTGGCTAACATCAAAGACTGAAACAATACCAATGTCATGAACTTTAATCATACTTTGACTTAAAAACGGGGTCCATTCCCATCATGGTATTAGAAACCCAAAAGATTTGGAGAAATGAAAAAGTGAGAGATGTGTAGAATCAGTGGATAAGTGGACAATGGTACCCAGCTTGCAGTTGTCAGCAAATGTGGTCAACCACATTTCTGGACATTGGCTTGGATGTTTGCAAAATAAATGCAATCGATGGCCCAATACTGCACCCTGAGGCAACCCCCCGCAAGAGTTAAAATGTTGACTTCAGATATGATAATGGGTTCAGAGGCAAATGTGTCAGCTCTCTCACTTGAAGCCATTTGCAGTAAAGTGTTGTGAAGTTTGTCTAGGTCTTCTGTAGCTGAAGTTGGACTGTGGAAGCCTCTTAAGATGGCCTCTTTTGGTGGTGTGTAAGTAGTAGTAGGCCTGATAAAGAAAATAACTTGTGGTTAGATTTAACCAAGAATGAAGATGTAGGGAGGGGCACATGCATGGGCTACCTTTGTAAGAAGCAGGTCACAGATATACAAATATTAAAGACTTTATTGGCAGTTTTACAATACGTTCCAATGTATTGATATTAACAGAGTAAGTATTCTGTCAATGCTTGGGTAACTGAAGTCCCTCAACAAGAATGTGTTTGGCTTGACACTTTACCTCTCAGTGATGTAAAGGTAATTTCCATGTTTTGTGGGGGACATTGATGAGGACCTGTAACTAGCAATGAAGTAAGAGCTAGACCTGTTGAGGGTGACTTGGATCTCTTGAAGCTTCAAGTTAGGGTTTTTTTGGCATAAAGAGATAGCTTTTCTGACAAATACAGCTACTACCCTGCAGTTATTCAAGGGCCTGGAGGTATGATATGTGCTAAACTTTGGAAGTAAGGGAATTTTCTCATTGCAATAAAATCATGTCTCAGGAACTACACACATATGAATGTGATTGAGTTACAGGAGGCCACATTTTGTGACATCCCTCTATTTAGACTCCTAGCATTGAAGTGTGACACACTGATGTTGTGCACATTTGAGTTGAGTTTGTTATGTTGGTATGCCCATAAGGAGCACGCTGCCTAGAAAGCCACTATCAGGGCAGAAAAGCCTTTTGCCAGTAAGTGGAAACCCTGGTATGTGAGATGTTAGTCATCCTTGTCAAAACAGTAAGTCTTGTCTACCATCTCATCCCAGACTGGGATTTACTGAATCCCCTTAGAAGTACACCAACTACTTAGCCAATTGTTAAGCCCAATGACCTTGTCCTGGTTTCTGGGCATCACCCTTGGTAAAGGCAGATATTTTTCAAGACCAGTGTCTTCGTACCTCTAATACATGCATAGTAAACTCCATCATGTATCTCTTCATTATACACTGGTTGGATCTTCTCATGCCATTCAGTCCCATATGGGCCTCCACTAGTTTGCATATATATTTGTCTGGTCTATGGGACTTATGACCTTTGTGACATCATTGTTCCTGACACCAGACAATCAGCTTAAAGACATATTGTTTTTGTTCAGTCAGAAGAGTGCTTAAATATAGAGTCACCTGATTATAGAGTCACCTGATTAAAACATTTCCATGTGTGAAAGCAGACTAAGTGGCTTTGACGGCTTAAGTCTGCTTTCCTTGTGACTCTAAGGTGAGCGGTATCGATTTGCAGTATGTGTAAGTGGAGAAGAAGCAGGTGTTGCCTTATCTACTGGAGGCTGGTATCTTTCCGAGTGTGTTCTAGGAAGTTTTGGCAATTGTTTTACAGACTCAGTATATGCTATGGGCCTGGCAAGGTGTTGTGAATGATGTGGTGTTGTGGATATATAATGCTTATGACCAGTGGGCTGATGAGAGAGATTTGTATCCATTTGCATTTTGTACTATCAGTTGGTAGAAACAATGAATAGTTGGTAAGCATAAGACTGTCGCTGCACTGACGTAGAACATCTAAGGCAATCAGACTGGTTACAGATGGTGTCAGAGCAGACTGCTAAATTGTGTTGCCAAAGGATGGAGGACTAGGGTTGGCTGTTGTACTTAGGGGGTGTTGGGGTAGGCAAATATAGTAAATCCTGAAGAGTTTATGATGATAATCTAAAATTAGGTTAAACAGTAGGTAATCTAGTAGTACTCAGCAAAATACAGACTAAGACTATACTGTACAAGTAATGATAATTTCACACATCTAATTGATAGAGTTACAACTCCTACAGGTCACAGGTTATTTGTATACACTGAGAACAGATGATAGGTGTAGAACATCATAGCTTTAGTTATAACACAGAATGAACACTAAGCAATGACACTGTAGCACACAACCCTATTTTTTACTAACTGCAATAGAAAGAAATGAAAATACCCATTTTGTGGAATAAAAAAGTAAAATCTACAAATCTACAAATATCAGTTAAAATATTTTTCACTGTTGATCATTATTAAAGGCCTCAATAAATAGGTTTACTCTGAATACTATTGTAGTTATAGTCATTTTAATACTAACTGAACACTTAGATTTTCAGGTTTAGTGGTCTTCAGACTTTTCAGACCTGGAGTCTCAAACTGAAATGACCATGAATGCTGTATGAGTTTAAGCACATTCAGTGAAGGGCCACAATATCTGAAACAAAAAGAAGGGTAGTCACTGTGGCTAGGATGTGGTGAAAAAAAGCATCCTTCACCTAGAATTGTGCTGGTTTTAGACCTACTTGATTTCCAAAGGTTTTGAGATTAAGTTACCTGTTTTAGACAGATGTTTGTTTATATAAAACACAGGCTTATCTGAGCACTGTTCTTCAGAGCAGGTAGTTTTCGTTCTCCAATCAGCATGACATGGCACCATATATACCCACAATAAAAGTGAGGAATTATGCATAAAGACAATTGCTTTGACTTGTTAGAATATACAGCTATGTATACTTTGCGATTGCAATATTGCCTCACAGAAGTCACACCATCACAGTCAAATGTTTGTTTATTAGAAAATTTAAGACTAAGATGTGACAGCAGTTTGATTAGGTTATTTCATCTCATTCCATAATGTAACAGCTTTGCTTCTGTAGCTTATTGACTTACTGTACATATGAGAGAACCGTTTATATTACTATGTCTGTAAAATTCTACTGAGTTGTGCAACAAAGTAAAAAGGAAAAAAGCTCATATAAGTACATATATCTTCTTCCACAGTCATTAGCCATCTCTGAAGAACAAAGTTTATAAAGCCTTTGTATATAACTAAAACATCTTAAGTATACTGAATTATTGCTGTAGCTACTTTTGAATAGAAATGAACACATTTAGCAAATGTCCAAGTTTGTTTAAATCCATTTAGTTTGTTTTATGAAGCACTAAGGAATTAGTCATGCTGTATTATGTTCACTAAATGTGGCACTGATAATTGGGTGCAGCTGAATATGAAGCACTTTGGCAATTTTTTTCTTTCTGTGCAATTCACTGCTGTCCCTTCAAGTTAAGTTTTCCATTATTTTTGCAATTGTGTTAGTAAGAATGCTGTGTATGCAGTTAGACAACAAACTATACTTTAAAACAACATTGACACAAGGATTTAAAAAAAAAAGAAGTTTTCAAGGATTGTTTCAATAACACCAACTTTCCAGAATGTGTGACATGGTATTAGTAATGCTATTAGAAATGATTGGTTTAAAAAAAAACAATCATTCAGAGCATTTTACTGAAATCCCAGAATACAAAACATTTCAAATAAGACATGTCTACTATTTAGTCTTCCTGTACCCAATACTTATAAAATTTAATAAAATACATACATAATTAAGTCATCAATCTAAAATTGTAAAATATGAGCTTATAAATTATAAGTAAACATTTGAACAACATATATTGAAGAGGTTTTATTAGATAGTTTGTTTATGTCTTTCGGCTTTTCCCAGGTAAGCATCGCCACAGCGAAACTCCGGTCTGCTAATGATTGATAGTTGATTTTTATGTGTCGAGTTACCAGCCCTGACACACAACCTTCAACGAAGGTATGCCCAATTCACGCATATCTCCATGCAGAAGACGTTCTAGCTGAGAGTCAAACCGGACAGCATCTTACTGTGAGGCAACAATGCTACCGCAGCACCACCACCGCGAGAGAGGTTTTGTTAGATAGTAATATAGTAAAATTAATGGATAGGAAAAGCTCCACTCTTGCTACTAGATCACAAGCATCCGAAGTGCTGCTGTGTTTGCCAACCATTTACATATATATATATATATATATATATATTTAAAATGATACATGTAAACAGAATGCTCATCAATTAAGACAAACATGGGATTCATTATCACCATGTACACATCTTGCTGAAGCTAATTCAGTTAGCTTTCTTTGTGCAGTGGGCAGCATTGCTAATCAAATAAGAAGGAAGTCAAGGCACTCAACACAATGAGCAGCCTCAGCTCAAGCCCACAAGACAGGCTTGCAGCTACATCCAAGTAAGGAAGTTCTCGATCTACACATGTAGACAGTGTAAGGAAAGGAGTGAACTAAGGTTGCCACCTGTTAAAAAAAATTCTGACAGTCAGGAAATTAGGATCTCTGTTAGAAAGTCTGGAAATCAGGGTCTCTGTCAGGAAATTCAGTTGTGGTGAGCATCCCTCTCAACCTTTTAGTGCAAGAAATCTGACAAAGCCTAAAATAATGGTGGGACAAACGCACAAAAATAATGACAAATTTTAAATGTTGCTATTATTAACTTTAAAAAGTTGCTAGAATAACATTAGTGCTAGCATGTATTTTCTGAATGTGAAGTCTGAAACTCAAAAGTATGTCATTATTTGGTGACTTTAGTCGTCAGTGATTTGCCAGAAAATCAAAAATTTTATGAGGAACAGACCAAAAATATGTGGCAAAAATTTGGACAGTTGAGAAGTACGATGGTGAGTATTTGAAAGGTATTCTGAATCATTCTGAGAGCTGACATATTCCTGAGGTATGTTTACTGTTTCTATTGGATTTCTTATCTGCATTCAAATTCTGTGTACAGTAAGAGCAATCAATACTGTGGCTTATGCCTGCGTATATGTGTGTGTGTATGTGTGTAGTGTTGGGCGTATATAAGAGCAACACTATCTACCACTGTCAGACATCAGCACTGCACACAATAAGTTATTTTTGGTGGACTGGGCAAGATACATGGGAAAGAAAACCATAATTTGTGCAGGGGCACATTGAGTAGTGCTAACATCTCACAAGTCTTGTTTCCTTGTCTGAGTTTTTGGCTCTGTCTCCGTCTGCGTGGAGTCTTTATGTCCTCCCTGTCATTATGTAGATTTTATTCAAGTGCTTTTGTTTTCTACAGCTCCCCAAAGTCATGCTACAGGTGAATCGATGTTCTTCCAATCTGCATGTAAAAAACACGTTACATCTGTGTGTTTGTGTGTGTGTGTGTGTGTGTGTGTGTGTGTGTGTGTGTGTGTGTGTGTGTGTGTGTGTGTGTGCCTGTGTGTGTGTGTATGTGTGTGTGTGTGTGTGCAAAAAAATATTTGTGGGTGCATACATAAATCTTCTGGGTAGTGAAAACATGATGAATAAAATGTATCACATAACACCTAGAACCTCAGAACTTCTGGGGGCTATCATTTTAGGGTATATAACTGGATTAATTGGGTCCTCAGCCGTGGTTGTCACCTTGTCTAAAACTGACACACTCAAAGGTGAACACAGGGATTGGTACAGCTTATGTGGGGGCTGGGGATACTGTGCTCATTATTTCTTTAATTTCCTCGCAGTCAAACTTCAGAGGTATGCAAAAGAGGTTACTATAGACTAGTGTGCTAGTTGTGCGTAATGTAGTCATTATTTCTTTAACTTCTCAAAATCATATCTCATAGGTGTGCACAGAATGTCTATATAGTTCATGTAGAGTAGTGAACTGTGTAGGAACAAACTGGTATGAATTATTACAAATGTTATTGTTTACAACACAATTAAAATCAGATATATACAAGTAGATAGTTTTGGGGGGGAGGGGAAAGGAGGTATGCTGCATATGTAAAGTTGACAGTAATATGCTGAAATAAATTGTTGAATTCTGTTTGTTCTTTCATTCTCATCCTAGTTTAATGACAGAGGGGAGCAGGGAAGGTACCTGTTGGGTCTGAGGAGGCATTCTGTGTAGATGCATGACAGCAGCAACTTGAAATACTTGACTATGTTCATTTTTCCTTTCACCTGCATCTCAGTTTAACACCACACAGGTGCACTGATTATCTGTTTTTTGGTGGATGGGCTGGTAGGAAGACAGTCATCCTAGATATGATTTATGTGCCCTTTAAATAATTTTATTCTTAATTTATGGATAACTACTACTACTGCCTTGTAGTAACTTCTGTGTCATCAACCTTGAACATTAATCCTTGGACACAAATTAATTCAAAATGTTTCTTTTCTTAGTCATGATTTTTTTAGGCCACCATTGGACCAAAGGTTGTGGAAAAAAGCACTAAATGCACCTGAAAGCATTTCCAACCCCTTAGCTTTTTTTTTTTTTTGGGGGGGGGGGGGTTAGTGGCTCCCAGACTCCCAGTATAATTAAATTCTTTCCTACACAGTTGTTAAGCTTCAGTCTTGGCCAGTTAGGATGTGCTGCAAGGATGCAGGGAAAAGCTGACAAGTAAGAAAGTATGAGAAAACAAAAAAAAAAAAAAGTACTTTGGCTAGCATGACGAGGCAAGGATGAGAGAAAAATGGAAATCCTGTGGTGCCTGTCAGGGAGACAGTAGACAGGGAGGGTTGACAGTGCCTTGGGACACTTGGCCTAGGGATGCACACCATCTAATTCGCCCATGAAGTCATTGTATATGGCATGTAAAATTGGTGCTTCCAGCTGTGGCTTGCAAAGCAGGGTGTGGCTAACCTAAGGCAAGTGGTGTGTTTTCAGTATGAAGAGGAGGGGGGGCGTGATTGGTTTGTCAGAAAACATAAGGATGCAACGGTGGCAACCCTAGAGTAAACCCATGAAAAATTGAAATTCAGAAGTCAATGCACATGTATGGTACAACAATAGACAGGTAAAATAGGAATACATGAGCAAGGCAAAGCCTAGCAACAAATGGACAAGAAGGGTTATACTGTTGTCCTCTGTAGTGAATGAATTCATTGACATGTGGAACATCAGTAGCATTGTCGTTCTCATTACCAAGCTGTCATCAAATGTTCAGAAGGAAAAATATGTTGTTTGAAAAGACATGCACGTAATAAAAGTTTCAAACACCACATGGGCATGCCTCAAACTCCCAGTGCATAGATTCATATGTTCATAGGTTTAGGCTAACACCCACAGGGTCTTTACAGTTCTAGCAGTGCAACTTCACTCAGTTTTGTCCTTGAGTTCCTCAGACACCTATATGGTGGGGTATGTTAGTAAAGATGTAGCTAAGGGTTATTTGGGGGTACGTTATTTCAGGATTAATTTACTTACTTTCAACCACTGTCCATCAGAGACACAGGGGCCATACCGGAGGTGAATTTGCAATTCTCCTTTCAATGATCAAGGTTTCTTGTGAATAGGGTCATGGTTGAACTCTGCTTCATGTAGATGTGGAGATTATTCCATAGTGCAGGGACCCTTTGAGATGCATATCTGGCTTTCCAGCATGTTCTATTTATGTTGCAGGCAAAGTTCAGGTCCTTGGATCTAGTGTTTCTGTGCTGTTTGTTTAGCCGTTATGCAAGACATCTATCAGAGCTGGATCTCAGAATGCCTTATATGATAGACATAGATTATCTCTCAGTAACCTGTAGGAGACTGAGTATAGAGATAGTGCCTTAAGGCAATCTGTGTAGGACAGTGTGCTCCTGCCCTGGATCCTCCTGATGAGGAATCTTTTACGGCATTCCTACTGTTGCAAGTGCCTGGTTATGTATATGCCAAAGGGGGCATTGTAATCACTAATGGGTCTGTTAATAGCTGAATAGAGTGGTATTATAACGTCCTTGGACCTGGAAGACATACTCTTGCTTATGAGTTGTGCAACATAGAATGATTTTCTTACTATCGTGACTACATGGTGGTTGAAGGCGAGATTGCTGTCTACATATGTTCTCAAATTCCTAACTATTGAGTCAACTCTTAGAGGTGTTTTATTGATGGAGTAATTAGTTTGGGTGGATGATTTCCCAAAGGACACATTAATGCATTATCTTCTCATTGAGTTTTAATCCAAGGCTTTGGCATCAGTCATTAGTTAGTGTTAGACCCACTTGTAGGATGTTGCTGCCATGGGGGGAATCTACAATAGCTCCCAATTTATAGTCTTCTGTGAACTTGAAGAACCAGATACCTTTGAAATTAGCCTTTACTTCTGAGAAGTAGATGGCAAACAGGAGATGGCCCAACATGAAGTCCTGGGGTACTCCATTGGTGACCAGTCTACTAATGATGGTGGTGCCACCAATCCTGACCTCTTGCTTCTTTTCTGTGAGCCAGCTAGCAATACAGTGAGTTATGTAGGGATTTATGCCTAGTTATGAGAGTTTGTCAAAACTACATGAGTGGGGTATTGCATTGAATGCCTTGGACAGGTAAAGGCAAGAGTTACATACCATTTTCCCTTCATGCATAGCATTGGTGACCCTGTTGAAGAAATCTACCAGACTGACTAGGCAAGACTTTCCCTTAAAAGAGCAAAACTAGGATGGGTCTAGTGTCTGTAGGTTGCCAATTTGCATGGTAATTCATTCCATGGCTTTGCATATCAGACTTGTCTGACTGATGGATCTGTAGCTCTTTGGGTCAGTTGATGATTCATCCTTACGGAGATGGATGGCCGTTGTAGTTCTCCATTCATCTGACACATAACATATTTTGAAGCTTTAGATGAAGAACAACTTAAGTGGTCATGGCAGGTCACATTTTAGACTATTTAGAAGGCAACTGGGAATATGGGAATATTGTCAGGTCCCACTGAAGCAGTGTTTCTGGCCTTTGTGAGTGCACTAGGGCCTGCTCTTTGTTGATAGTTTGGAGATATGCTAGATGGGATTTCACAGAGGGTAGTGGGGGGCAGTGGAGGGTAAATTCGGAGATAAATTTGTCAACAAGTAGATTTGCTATGTCATCCCAATCAGTGAAGGTTGTGCCATTTACCATTAGTTCTGCAAGTGCTGAGTGCTAGCTTTAAAGTTTCTGACATAGCCGAAGAAGTCCTTGTGGTAATCCTTAGCCTGGGAGGCTACCCTGACCTTATAAATGGCATTGCTGGACTTTATTAGACCTATTAGTTTCTTGTTTAGTTGAATCAGAGAGCTCTTGTCTCTATGAGATTTGCTGTTTCTAATTTTGGCCAAGATTTTTTTCCTTTGTTATATACCCTATTAAGTAAGGATTTCACCAGTGGGGTTTGTTTTTTGGTGGTAGATCTGGTATTACTTCTGGTAGGTACAGCAGCCTCATTGCAGTCATTTTTATGTTTGTAGAGGGTTTCTATAAATAATTCTGTATAGGTAGCTAATTTCCAGGTATGGAGTAATTGTGAATTTTGACAAACTGCCATTTAATAAGATTTAGTTTGCTTTAGAATAGCTCCTAACTGTTATAGGTTGAGTTAGGATTTCCATGTTGATTTTTGTTTCCAGGGAGACAACTTTGTTGTCTAATCTCATCAATGAAGATGTGACATGGGTGGTGGGTTGGGGGGCTGAAGTGGTTCGGGGGTGCTACTCTCTCCCATATTGGTAAGTATTAGGTGCAATATGTTTGATCCTCTGGCTGGAATGTTAACTCTCTGGTCCAGAGTGTTTGTGTTGATAAAGTCATTGAAATTTTGTGGCTGAGAGTTAGAAGCAGTGTATGCTTCTCAGCTTATAGAGGGTTAGTTAAAGTCTCCAGTGAATAGGGTATTTGGTTGGATGGTAAGCACCTCAAGTAGGTCTAGTTAAGAGTTGTGAGGTTTGTGGGTCATAGACCTAAACATGGTAAACAACCTTGTCTATGGAAACTTGAACATTGATGAAATCCAAGGCATCATCATGTCTAGCCAACCTGGAGCTGTATTTTTTGCTAATGTAGCTTGAGGCATCTTCACTCTTAGCATCTGTCTGTGCTGCTGCTGGTCTAAAAGTATGAAATGCATTGTAGCCTTTCACTGACAGAGTACTTATTGTGGCTTTAAGCCATGTCTCTATGACAGCACATATGTCTAAATTCTCTGGAGTGAGGAAAGCTTGTAGGGTGTGGAGTGTCTTGTTTAGACTATGAACATTGAGCAGTAACACCTTAAGATTACTTTGAGTTTTTTTTTTTTTTATGTTGGTAGTTTTGTTATTTTGACATTGCCTAAAAAAGGCATGCGTGTATGAATGCAAAAAGGTATGGGACACTTCTACATACTGCTCCTAAAAGTAGTGAAAGTGGATAAAATAACAGCCATGGCAGTAGCATGCATGTTGCAAAGGGTATGAAGTGAGATACAGAACAGATAAAAAATCATTAGACACTGCAACCCCCAAACATATGCCACAGAGAATAAGATATGCTACTAAAGTGTTACAATAAAGGAAAAGTGATCACAACATGTGTGCTTTAATTCATTATCATGAAACAACAATTGGCTCATGCACTAGTTCAATGTATACCAAATGGCACTGAAAAGTCTGTTTACCTATGTAACAATTGCATTAAATGTGTATTAGCTCATGCTGCTACTCAAAAATAGTTAAAACACTACTGTGAAAGGACAGGTCTAAAGGGTTTATTACAACATTTTTGGAAAATGACTACTGAATTGAGCATTATGCAACAAACTGTAATACTTGTATCATGGCACTCAACATACCTCATAGACAGCTGCAACATCATATCAGGTTGATAATGAATTGTGGAATCTGTAGAGCTGGCACAAAATGGTATTAATGATAATATGTCCATACTACCTATCCTTAGAAAGAGAGTATTAAAACTATGAAAGTTTTTCTATTAGGTTCTGTATATATACAGCAGAGGTATTTTAGGAAAAGCTTTTTATTATTCTTTTTATTATTTAGTATCTATGTAGTGATTATTTGCATAATGTCGTATAGTATGTTAACACTATGCAGAATAGAGAGTATTGTATTTTTGGTAACATTGGGATTGCTTCATAAACATGTGCTTATATATATAATTATGGGACATTACAGGAGGTTTTTATTGTTATTACTTTACAGTATCACTTACACTGATCCTGTTGACCTAGCCAACCTGCTAGCAGAAAGGTTCAGTGCAAACTTCATCTCCCTGTCCCTCTCAACTGCCCTTTCAACATCCTCTATACTTTTCCAGCACCTCACATCTCCATAGATCAAGTGCTACAGGCCCTATCGAAGGGAAAGAGCACAGTTTCCATGGGATCTGATAGTATCCCAGGAAGAATTCTGCACCATCTCCACAAAGAGCTGGCTTTGCCATTGAACACCCTATTCAACCACAGCCTGAGTACTGCCTTCATTCCAACAGATTGGAGAACTGCCATTGTCATCCCCTTGCAGAAAGGTGGTGCCACTACTGACTCTGGAAACTATCACCTCATTAGCTTGACAAGTCTGATCTGTAAAGCCATGGTGCATGTTATTATGGATCTCATAAACAAGGACATAGGCAACCTCCAAGCACTTGATCCCACCCAGTTTGGATTCGTCAAGGGCAATCTTGCCTGTTGAACCTGGCTGACTTCTTTGAGACTGCCACTAAGGCCCTCGATGAGGGAAAGTCAGTTCATACAGCTTACCTTGACTTGGCCAAGGCCTTTGCCACAATCCCCCACTCGGACATCATTGAAAAGCTAAAACAACTTGGCGTAAATCCCTATCTCATCAGGTGGGTGGCCAACTGACTCACCAACATGACCCTCAAAGTCAAAATAGGCACCTCCACCTCTGATAGCAGACCTGTCAATAGTGGAGTTCCCCAGGGATCTATCCTGGGACCCCTACTGTTTGGCACCTATTTCACAGAGGTCCAGGTAAAGACAAAAGACCTGTGGCTGACCAAGCTTGTGGACGACTGTAAGTTGGGTGCTGTCATTGACTCCCCAAATGATGTTAACATACTGCAAGAGGGTCTCACAACAACTAATGACTGGTGCCAAAGTCATGGCCTCAAGCTAAATGCAAGAAAAAAAGTATTATCATACCATTCGGGAAAAACAAGACCCATATTGCTTACCACATCAACAGCAACCCCTAAGCACACAACCTGTGGTGAGAGACCTGGGCACTCTGGTTGATAACAACCTCACATTCAACCATCATGTGGCGGCAGTGGTCAGAAAAGCCTTTTACTTGGTTCATCTCATAAGTAGAGGGTTTGCATCCAGAAAAAAAGGAGGTTATTACATCTCTATACTCCTCCCTCATTAGACTAATAATTGAGTATAATGTTCCATTTGGGATGTATCTCTCCAAACATCTGCACCAACTGGAAAGGCCATTGAAATATCTCACAAAGAGAATCCATGGCTTCCAACATATTGCTCAGGGGTGATCTGTGTTTCGCCTACAAGACAATCTCAGACCCTGCTCTACTAGAGATGCTCCATATCTGTAAGTCTAACTCCTCATGCACTACCTGCTCAAAAGGCCTAAATCTCATATGTGATATCAACAAAACCTGCTGGAGAGACAGGTTTGTCTCCCAGAGGCTGCCTTGTCTCTGGAATAGACTTCCCATACACATCAAACATGGCACCGCACTGACCCTCTTTAAGCACAACCTTGATGGATGGATGGGAAACCACAAATTTATCCCAGGTGTTCCACATGTGTCTCTCATTGTCAGAGGTGACAGGTACTGACTCAGGTTTCTTTCTGATGAAAAACTCTTGGCTAGGCTTGGAAGGGCCCCAGGTCCATTAGCCTAGTAACTTCCTATGATCCTATGATTTATGTTGATTTATGCTTACAGTCATGCAACAGAAAATGCAAACAATGCATTGTTAAACTGGGCACGCTCACAAGGAAGTTGCACAATTAGGATATCATTATCACAGACCCATCCAAAAAAAAAAAAAAATATATATATATATGTATATATATATATATATATATATATATATATATATATATATATATAAATCACATATCATGTCTGTTCAGTAACTCATTACAGCAAGTATCTACCAATGTCCTTTGTTTTAATTTTTTTACAGATTCACAAAAGATAGACAATAATGGATATGAACACGTGTCTAGTTATGTCAAATAGTCTGTGGATCTGTAAAGTTGCTGCTGATGTCACAGATGAAGTCATAACACAGTTGAATGAAGGAACAAAATTGAAGGAATAATCTGAGTAGTATGTCTGGATATATATAGGCTGCCTTAAAAGAGAGTGTGTCACCTGGTGGATCGAAGCACTGCACCTGCGACAGTGTTACAACTAAGTAGAACCGTACACACCGACATTTGTTGACTAAGCAAATCTTGGCAACTACTACTTGATTTTGACCATGGTATTTGCATACCAATGGATTTGAGCATCTGCCTAACTAATTCAACATTCTCTAGACCTGTGCATTATCTGATGATGCCTCATAAGGCATCATATCACAGCTGTCAGAAGCACACAGCGGAATGGATAACTGAAGCATTGCGCTGGAATGTAAAAAAGTAGTACAACACTTGAGGGATAGAAAACAACTTCCTGTGTAAATTTTGCCACTAAGTAGGATTCTGTGCAATCATTTCTGCTATGTAAGCCAATTCTGCTTGTTACCCATTGGTATTGCAGACACTCATAAGACACACATAGACATAGATTTGAACACCTGTCTACGAAACGCATACAGTCTCTACATCTGTACACTAGCATGTGATATCACAGAAGAAGTCATAACACAGATGTCAGCAGGTGAAGTGTCATCTTGAGCATTGTGTTTAGTGTATATGACTTCCCTCAAAACAGAGAACAACAGCTGTGGAATCAAAACCTTCTCCAAGTTTAAATGTTAGCACTAAGTGAATTGTACACATGACATCTTTGGAGTAAGGCAGTCCTGCTTATTATCATTTGGTAATATATGTCGTACTATTTAAATTCTATAAGATTCAAACCCCTGCCAACCCAAATCTAGAGTCTCTAGAATGTGCTTTAATTGTTGACACCACTGAAAAAATCCTATTGCAATAGATAGAAAGCAAACATTAGAAAAGATATTTAAAGAAGGTTACTTGAATGCATATGGTATCATTTACAAGAAAAAATAAATAAAATTGGAGTATTAAAACCCCTCCCCAGTGGTAATGTTACCCCTAAGATGAATGTCACATATCACATTTCTTGAGTAACACATTCATGTCTGTTAATATTTACTTACCAATTTCCAGATTCCAACTCCTGTTTGCTTAAACCCACATTCTCTAGGGCTATGCATTAACCTCTGACACAACAGAATGACTCATATCACAGTTGGGTTGACTTGAACATTGTGTTGGAATGCATATGGCTTCCAAAAAAGGAAGTGCAAAACTTGATCTTTCTGTCTCCCATTGTAAATGTTTCTACTAAGTCGATTTGTACACATCAGATCTCTTGGACAGACCACTCCTGCCTGTCACTGTTCTCTTACACAGTCACACTAGTTATACATTTGAACATCTACCAATCTAAGTCAATATTCTATAGTTACATACGTTAACTGCTGAGACCCTAGCAGAAATCATAACATAGTTTTCAGTAAGTACATATTAGAAAAGATAACATGAACAATGTGTTTGAATGAATATGTTTTACCAAAAGGCATTGTGAGGGTTCAAAATCCTGTAGCAATGTAAATGACCCCACAAAGTTGAATTAGCTATATCATATATGTTGAGTAATCTGCTCTGCTTACTGCTATTTTCATAAACTCTTACAGTGTTTAGACTTTATCAGATTTGAACATTGCCTATGTTCTCTAGAGCTGTGTATTAAATGCTGATGCCACAGGAGAAGTTTTATCAATGTTGTAAGAAAGCAAACTTTTGAAGGGTCAAGCTGTGCAATGTGTTGCAATGCATATGTTTCCCATAAAAGGAAGTACAAGAGTTGGGAGTTCATCTCCCTGTGTAAATGGTATCAGATCTGCTGGGTAAGTGAGCCCTGCCTATTACTACTGTTTGACTTTTTATTCTAGGTACACATTGCTGGATTTCAATGCTTACTTATCCAAGGCCACATTCTCTAGAGTGGTCTATTAATTGATTCAAAGGATAAGTCTTATTACTAGTGTCAGACAGCACAGAGTTGGAGGGTGCACAGCATACTTTTGGGGGAATGAGCAATGTGGCTTGTCAAACAGCCATCAATGTGTTGATGTACCAATAAATAAAACGTCACATTCTTCACATTAATTGTTGTAGTAAGGAATGATATATGCATATGCAACAGCAAGGGGTATTGTACTTATAGGCAATGGGTGAAAGTGACAGATGTCATGCATTAGAGTGCTACCCATGCAGTCCTGACTGTTAATCCCCAGATCATTGCAGAGCAGTCTTGAGTTTATGTGTGTATCAGTGACAAGTCCCTGTGATGTGTATATAGTATGCAAGGTAATTAGAAGATGTGCATGCAAAGCATATGCACTACATTCATTACTACCGGTCTGCACATTTTTTGAGTAATTGGGCCACTTCAATAGAACACATTTGGAAGGTAAATGTGAGGGACTCCCACATTCATTTGCATACACCAGCGCACTGAGTTTATTGGACTGGACTTCTGATGTCTTCTATACATTGACTCCTTAAAGTCATTCCTGAATACTGGCAGTGTTCCATGCCAACTGTCACTTAAAGAATAAATAAGAATACGGTTGTTGTCTGGGTGTGTGATGTGCTGCTGCTTTAACTGACAGCATTATTGTTTTTTGCTATAGAAAATATTGAGGAAAGGGCCATACAGACTGCACAGGATGGCATTTTCTCCTGTATCATATTCTAGAACAATGTACTCTCTATCATGCACATATACCACTGAAGCAGTGTTCACAATGGGCTTTTAAAGCTGCGCTGCTCTGCTCTTCATATTAAACTAAATTAGTACTTTGGTAGTCATCCTCACATTATTGCACATGTACTATCTCTTGCATAGCATGTAGACAGAGGTGTCTTAATACTGGAATTAGTGCTGTGAACAATGAAGGTGACAGATAGAGTCAATTTTATCAGTTTTCTCCGCTAGAGTACACAAATTACAACATTAACGTTGCACATTATATGAGTAGGTTACTTAAAATGAAGAAGAAATGATCACATGTATTATGACTCAAAAATCCATATTGTGGATTCAAGCATTGAAACTCTTGTGCTGTTATTCAGGACATACTTTCTTAACAGCTGAAGCCATTCAGGCAGTTATGACAGAGTTGTAATTTTCTGTCTTCACTAATGTCCAAAATGCTTAGTAAGGCACATCATCTCCAAGCTTGTTTGCTCAACCGATGCCCAAGTCTTGCATGCAAAATTAAGTTTTGAGTTTTTGCCGTAGGATGGAAGTGTCATTCAGTAAAGGGCATAGCTGACCAGCACCAATGTAAAATACCAACTTTTGTACAAAGTATGAAGCCAAAAAAGGGGTTATTAATAAATCAGTGTAATGATTTTTCAACTTTGAGGGTTTATACAAATAAAATGATTATAGTAAGGATGCCCACTTTCATGTAGATGACACTTTTACTAGATTTGAACATTGCATCTATGACATCACAATGAGACATTGACATGAGAAACATGTTGCACCACCTGAACATTTAAATAAAAAAGGAGAAAGTCAATCACATGTACTCAGCACTATACTTCTTAAATGTGTATTTATTTTTCAGTATACACATACTATCATGATGTAATTTTTTTCTGACAGAGCTTAATTGTGTGACTGTGATCACTGGAAAAGTGATGATTATAAAGGATGTGAGATTAGAAATAACTGTCTACAAAGTGAGAGTTGCTGATAGCAGTCGTGCATTACTTCATTGTATTACCTTTGTATGATCAATGTCTTAAAGGATGACATAAGTATAAACCTTTTCTATATTGCATATGTGCTTTAGCCATTTTAGCAATCATTATTCCATGTGTGAACAAGCACCTCATCTTCTTAAAAATGTTGACAAAAATGGTGATCAAGATTTACTCTTAAGTCAGTAAATATAACTTAAAACTTCTTTGCAAGTTTTTCTGTCTGACACCCCCTCTCTAGGTGTACTTCTCATTAGCAAGGATGCTAAACAGATCATTGATCAAGGAGTACTGTTACTACACTTGCAAGGCATTACCTGGCCAAAGCTCTTAATAACTGCTCTTGTAGTCTGCTCAGGCTTGTGCACATATTGAAACCAACACCATGTTTATCTCTACAGCACATCAAGCAAATTGAGTGATTTTTAAAATGATAATGAGTCGAGAGCTAATTAGCATATTCATTGTGCCCCGAGGGGTTAATATACACCACAGAACAAGGATGTGGTTTCCCAAGTGATGCCTAGACATTTTTACTGACAACAGTTTTGATTAACAATACATGAGATACAGTTTAAAATCTTTCAAGGTATGTATTTATTTTATTTTTATTTATTTTATTTATTTTACATTAGTTAACCGGGAAAGTCTGACTGGATTTTGGTCCATTTTCAGTGAGGCCCGGGGAGAAAAGCTCCATAGATAGATACATACATACAGACAGTGTGACTTTGACAATTAAACACTTTTGTACAAGAACAGTTACATACTTTGGCACTTATATACTTTATGCAGAAACACTTGCAGAAAGCTATTCCAGTTATGCCATAATATATAACAGATTTGAGAAGTATGAACTTTTATGCACAGACATAGTCATTTTAGTTGTACATAGATCTGTAAGTTCTCTTGTAGTTCAGAAGTGCACTAACTAATCAAACATCTGAATCAGTTGAGGTATAAGAGCTATGGTTATGATAGTTTCAACATGAGGCCAAGTTTTAAGAGATACATTGTAAATAGAGAAGGGGTTAGTCAGGGTTTGCACAGGGGCATAGCCAATGTATTTTTAAGTGTTTTTTAAGAGATGTTTTAAACTGAGTTAAGAGGGGACTGCAGTGAGTTCAGCAGGAAGTAAGTTCCAGGTTTTTCCAACGAGTTGGTAAATAGAGAGACACCATCTAAGTTGCTGGCTTTAACATTATGAACTAGCATTCTATCAGAGGAGCGGAGAGTTTTTAGGTTGCTCTATGGGATGATGATATTTTTAAGTATGGGTGTCATTTCTGGTTGATAGAGAATTTTGTGTGCAACTATTAATTGATTATACTGAATTTGACAGGGTAGTTCTAGCCAGCCTAGAGCATGAAGGTTTAGACAATGGTGTTATCTATATGGTGAACCTGTGACAAATCTGGCAATGCTATTGTAGCAGCTAGCGAGTTTATTTAGGTCAGATTTACTTAGATTTGTAAGAATACGGGAGGCATATAGCAGGGATGAAAGTAAATGAGTTTGGGCAATCATAGTCCTAGCAGATGGGGAAAGGAATTGTTTAATCTTATATAAAGAGCCAAGTTTCTTATTTACTGTCTTAATAGTTTGGTCAATGTGAGCATCAAACTTGAGATTGTTGTTGATTAATACACCTAATATCTTAGTTGTAGGTTCTGGGGAAATTATGGTTCCATTGTTGGAATTTATGGTAAGTGATGGCAAAGGAACTTTACAAGTGGGGGAGAAGAGTAAGTGCTTTGTTTTATTAGGATTTAATAGGAGACGCTGGTGAGTGAGACAGTTTTCCACCTTATTAAAGGTGCTTTGTGATAATTTCTGTAAATCTGTTGGAGAGGTAGCAGAGCAGATAAGGGTAGAGTCATCCGCATACTGAATACAAGTTGTGTTTGGCATGACTGTATTTAAGTCATTAATGAAAATGGAGAAAAGGAGTGGCCCTAATATGGACCCCTGAGGGACTCCAAGGGTGATTGGTAATAGGGTGGATAGGTTTCCCTTCCATAATACAGCTTGTTGTCTACCACTCAGATAGGACTGAAACCAGAGAATTACTTGGTTATCTAGTGCAAGTGTTTTTAGTGTACATAGTAATAGCTAGTGGTTTACCATGTCGAACGCCTTGAAAAGGTCTAAGAAAAAGGGCATAGATGAAGTAGAACTAAAGGATTTCCACTACTGATGACTTGGGTATTCCATTCAAATATGTATTATGCTCACCTTTACCATTTATTTTAAATTATATGCTTATAATACCTCCATCGACTAAAACTGTATTTAGGTACAACTGTCAGTGTGGAACAATGACCACCTGTACTTCCTATGAGTATGCTAGTTTTATCAGTAATATGCACCGCTCTGTGAGATTATAGCATTTGCATGTGTAGCTGAGTTCTTTTGACCTAGATATATTGGGTTCAGGTGCCTAGGCAGTGAGATATCTCCTTGTGGTACATTTGACTGGGGACACATGGTTGAAGTGACAGTCAGCTGCAGAGAAATATGTCTGTTTACAAATTCCCTGTGGGCAAAGAGAAGAATGTGCTGCCATGCCCACAACTTCAATAACCAAATGCATAGTGGCAAAACAATGCCCATGGTCCCTTAGGGAACATGAGACAGCAGGCAATATAGCAGGCATCAACAGTAGGCTGGCCAGAGGCCATGTCAGTGGCAGTACAAATGCAGTGCACAATGGGCAGTGCCTTTATAACTGGTGTGTGTGGACATTTACCCCCTTTATAGTGTCTAGGGAACATTACCTAAAAATGCATACTGGAGCATAAATGTGAATACAGTAGCCTGCAGGATTTCCTCCATGCTGTCACTTCTACATGTTGTAGTTACAATAAGTATGTACTGTACACTGAGCACAACACTCATTACTTCTTTTGCCTCCATGCATTTGGTTATTAAAGCTGTGGGCATGGCAGTGTGTGCTTCTCTTTGCCCACAGGGAATTTGCAAAAAGCCATATTTCTCTGCAGCTGACTGTCACTTCAGCCATGTGTCCCCAGTCAAATGTATCACAGGGAAATGTCTCACTGCCTAGGCGCCTGAAAGATATATATTATTTATGTTTATATTTATTTTATTTTTGTGTTTTTCTTGGTGTACTCACAGGTAAAGCATTGTCTGGCACCAGGATAGTGGACCTCCCTCTGTCTAATATTGGAGGAACATTAGCCTCTGACAATGATGGCAGTAATGAGCAGCTGGAGTCTGGTGTTGCAGAGGGTAAGTCTGACATGAGAAGTGTGCTCCCACATCCCCTTCTTACAGAATGGACACAGTCATTGTACCTATACATACCCATGACACAAACACATCTGAGACTGGACAGGTTAAAGGTGGCACAGTTTGCAGGGTAGTGTGGTTACTCTAGTTACAGAATTAGTACAATATCACCCTAGCCACTGTGAGGGTGAAGTACCACACAACAGTTTTGGTAGACGTACTCAGGAAAAAGTGTAATTTTCACCCTCCTCCTAAGGTTGATGTGTCAGTAGATACCACCTAATGTATGTGCAAGATTATTGTGGAGACACAGACAAGTTCTACCAAGATCTCAGAAAAGATAGATAGACTACTGCATGTAGTGCATTCTAATGTATGGATCATGCAGGGTCTGCTCTGGATTGTCTATTGGCAGATGGTTAGCATCCATAAAGCCAGCCTACCAGTGGGCATGCCAGATCCTGCTCACACACTGCAACATGTTGGTGGATGTGTCAACACCCAGATGTGGTTGTCCATGTGGTCATTATCACGGATGTAGTTCTGATGACAGCTCATCCAGCAGATATCATTCACATTCAGGTAGCACTCCAATTTCAAGCCAGGATCAGGAAACTAACAGTTCAACTTTTGGCAGATGTAGTTTATGTGGTCAGGGGCATCCATAATAATCTTTGTCCTCTATCATGCATGGTTCACTTCTGTGCTGGATGTCAAGGTGTAGTGGTGGCACAAACGTAGTGGCTGCGTTTCTCCACACCCACACAAGTCACCATATTATCTCACATGTAAAGTCACATGCACACACACACACACACACACACACACACACAAACACACACACACACACACACACACACACACACACACACACACACACACACACACACACACACACACACACACACACACCAAAATGGATTTTCTTGCATCTGGAGATACTAGCCTTGAGAGTGCATACTTGCAATGACTTCATCTCTTATACTTTCACTCAATTCCTCTTTGTCAGTCTTGCAGTTCTGTAACCCCTCACCATACACTCTCTGTAAATAATAACTGTGCCCTTTTCAATGCACAATCTGGCAGTTAGGCTTGCCTCTCTCTGATGCAGAACATGACCAGCTAATGTATGCTTAGTCAAAGGTTGTGTTTTCATTTGGATAATACTAATTTTAACTTTGTTTAGACTGTCTAACTTCTGTAGTAGAGAAGGAATAGTAGTTGTGTAGGACAGCCTGCTCATCCCCTTGTGCAGATTATGCTGAGAGTGCCATAACCTCTGGAGGGTTTTTTTTATTTGTACTGCTTATGTTTGATACAGATAGTGAGCAGACAATGCATAGTTTAGTAAAAATATTTCTTTGTACTGTAGAGTTGCAGGTTGTCATTTGTGTCTTATTTGCTTACACTCTGTACTAATAAAGTTGTATAGATAGCTTAATCATTCACCTGTACAGATGAGGCTGACATTGTCCTACCCTCTGTGAGACTGCATGACATGAGCTGATTATGGCTGATGTATAACGTGCTAATGAAATGTATTGGAGAATAATAGTGTGTAGTTTTTGAATGCATCATTTTTGGTGTCTCCATTTGCTGGATATATCACTCATTGTTATAATATTCCTGTATACATATCACTGATTTTCACTTACTGCTTACTTCTGTTTATGGATTGTAGTTTCTCTTCAATAACAGACTCATCACTCACCTTTGATACTAACCTGGGTTTGCCTATGTCTTATGCACACAGTAACCAGCCATTGCATGGGTAAGCAAAGCCTGGTTTGGTTGTATGCATCAGTTACTGTATGTACTTGCTTATCTCTTACTATAATTAAATGGCAATTCACTTCTTCTTTGCCAGTGCCATGACATATTTTGCCACCGCCATCTACCACATCATCTCCTGCTACTGTTTCCTCATCTGACTCCTCATCTGTGTCAGCTGCTGTTTCCTGTGGTGTTAGACACTGTGGTCTCTGCCCTACTTAACTGTTTTCTAAGTATGATATTATGTAAGATAGCACACAGTCAGTATTTTGGTAGAGGTGGCAGGGATCAGATTGCAGGACACCTCCAGATGTATGCAGACAGCAGAACTATGATTTGTGCATCCCATATACATGGTCTGTGATATTTCTAATCTGTGCAAGTGCAGTGTTGTGACCTTGCTCAGTTGGGGTTGTGTGGATTTCTTATAGAAGTCAACACACAAGATTGTAGTGGATAACTTGTATCCTCCACTAGATGTCTTTGTGTTGCCAGAAAATGGAACTCTCTTCCCCTATCCGTGTCCACTGCCCCCTTCCCATCCATATTCAAAAACTCCCTCAAATTGCACCTTCTTAGTACCTGGTTATGCCCTTGTATCAAATAACCCTACCCATACTACTATTAACTCCCCAAATTCCTCTCTGATCACATGCTGGAGCTCTGATCCCCTGTAGGCTTGGTCATCTGAAAGGGTACTTTTAACTGTAGAATCTTACTTGATATATTTTCTTTTCTTACCAATGTATAACTGACATTGTCTTTTTACCCATGTTCTATGTCTTCTTTTACCTGGAGTGTTTTTTATTAATTTCTTGTTATATTACTATGCTCAGCATACATGATGTAATCTGTTTTGTGTATTATGGTGGATATATTGTATTTGTATAACTTGATGTTGGAGCTTTTCTCCCTGGGCCTCCACTGAAAATGGACCTGGTCCAGTCGGAATTTCCCGGTTAACAAATGTAAAATAAATAAATAAATATGTACAGGTCATAGGTGTGCCATTTGTGGGCATTTTGGAAACTGTCTGGGTGGCCTGCACTAACATTATAACTGATATCTTGTGCATTACACATCACCAGACATTTGATGGCACGCTAGCCTTTGCTGTTCACATACCTCCTTCCTACTTCACTTGTTGGGGCTTTTAATTCCATATGGATGTACTCCATGACCACAAGTACATCAGGGTGATAAGCTATGAAGCAGAAATGTTGCATTGTGGCATCTCTCTCCTTTGAAGTACGTGGAAACCACATATGCTCCACAACATATTGAAGAATTGCTCTGAGGAACTGATCGAGAATTTTTAAGGCAAAAATCAGTAAAGTCCCTACTGTGTTCCCTGTAAGTCACTGGAAATGTTGCTAAAATACATAAAGCTACACATACTTTAGTATTCACTGGGATGGGTTCCCCATGATTCCCAGGGTCCTCAGAGGGAGCTGGAAATGTGTACAATTTTCTGTATGGTATCCCTGTCAACCCTGTAGCTCTGCAGTAGTTAATTTCATGTAGTCCATGGTAGGTCAAACATTGCCTAAAACCCTATACCTTCACAGGCAACATCTGGCACAGCAGCATTTTGTAAAACAGACTGCTGATACAGGTTTACAATTGCTGTCGCGACCCCTAATATTTTTTTTAAGTTTTCCTGTAGCTGTATTCCACCATGTGTTGGAATTTAGAACTAAAACAAGCGTGAAGAGTTTGCACTTTTTATATACATTTCTGAATCACTATGCCATAATTTTTTGCCTCATTAGCATATTGCACAGCTGATTATAATCTCCATCTTGTTTTACAACAGCCGTGATGTGTACTGCTGCTTCATGAAACATGAACTCATCAGTCATTGCTGTACATCATGCACAGAAGCTTAGCAGGACAAGCAGGCATTCATGAATCTTGCAACAAAGACAAACCAGTACTGGATAAAGTGTCTCTTGAGAAAAGTCCTATTTGTATCCAAAAACACAAAAGAGGCACACCACGATGATTCTTCAGGCTTTAATAGAGAATTAAAAACATCAAACGAACAGCTGTAGGAAGGAGTAAGTGCTTTCACGTTTTAACAACGCTTCTGTGATAGAGTTTTAATTATTCTAATTGCTTTAATTATTCAATTAACTATGAGTATATGAGAACACATTTTTTTAGATGTATTTTAAGTCTGAAGAAGCGTTGTTAAAACGTGAAAACGCTTACTCCTTCCTACAGCTGTTCGTTTGATGTTTTTAATTCTCTATTAAAGCCTGAAGAATCATCGTGGTGTGCCTCTTTTGTGTTTTTGGATTCATGAATCTTGGCCTATATATTTATACACAAACACACATACAAACGCAGCTATAGATATAGCTATATGAATATATAGCTAGACTGATATATGTGTGTGTGTATATATATATATATATATATATATATATATATATATATATATATATATATATATATATATACATACACACACACACACATACATACGCATACACATATACATATTTTTCATGGAAGGAATGAATCCGTTTTTAATAGCTTTTTTCTTTTTTGAGTCGAACAATCCTCCTGGTGGCAATTTATCTTAACTGTTTTACCTCCATCTTGTAGGCACATGGAGTTAGTCCAGACTATTTTAAAGAGTCAGTTACAGCTTGGACCTTAACTAAATTAGAGTGCCCTTCTTCTGAATACATAATTCCATCACCTAGGCAAACAGGAGGATTCCAGAAATGTGGTATTAGTACTCTGTCCATAAATCTCTAAAAGGTCACAGAGATATCTTTCAGCCTGAAACAACAAAAACAGTGTACTAAAGTAAGGTCTCTGGTGTCTAACAAGCTATTGTTCTCTTTGACTTCAGCTGTTAATGGGAAATGACTGGATTAATCTGTTATATCTAATGTCACCAACAATCCTGCCTTTCCTATCATTTCTGTAAGTTAATCAGCCTTAGGCATTTGATAGCTGTCAAAGTTTGAAATGCTGCTCAACCTCCTAAAGTCATTACAAAATCTGTTTGCTTCATCAGGTTTTGGAATTAAAACTATTGGTCTGGTCCAGTCATTTTTCTGTCACCACTATCTTATGCCTTTTTACACCTTATCATTCACCACCTCTCTGTGATTCTGGTATTCTGTAATGTTTCATGTTGACCTCTTCAGCTGGAAAAGTCTTAATGTGGTGTTGGATCAGATCGTTTCTTCCAGGAAGTTCTAAAAGACCTCTGTTTCTTAACATAAGCACTTCTTTTGTTTCTGGGGTTTAGATAGTGTGCCATCTACCTGAAAGGTAGGATCAGAGGTTAGTTGTATTTCTTCAACAGACTGCCATTAAGCTAATTACTTATGACTGTGTTTCTTTCCATGCTTTCAAGCTGTTAATATGGTATATCTGTTCTGCTCTTTTATTTTCACATTTTATTCAACCATGTAGTTTACATGATTTAATTTTTCTAATATATCAAATGGACCCTACCATTGAGCTAAAAATGTGTTTTCTGGAGAATGGACAAAGACTTGAACTCCAGCTCTGAATCTTTTGTCTTTTTGCCTTCTTGTTATACACTCCTTGCTGTATGGCTTGTGCTTTTTCGATGTGTTCCCTTGCAATAGACATTACTACTCGCAGACTATCTTGTAAATTAATATCGCATTTTAGTGCATTTCTAAATGGGGTTTTCTCTTATTCCAGTGTTCCTCTGTCAAAATCAAACAGTCCATAAAAATATCTGCCATACAGAAATTCAGAAGTACTAAACGCTGTCAGTGCTTGTCTTAGTCCTGTAATGGTAAACAGAAGGTATGATATTAACTCATCCTAGTTTTTTTCTTCTTTAACTACTTTTCTCAGCATGAATTTCAATACAGAGTTATTTTTTTTTACTTTTACATTTGCTTACTGGGAAAGTCCAGCTGGGACAGAGCCCATTTTCAGCAGGGGCCCAGGTGGAAATGCTGCAGATGCATGTCTTTGGAATGTGTGAGGAAACCCACATGAATACAGGGAGGACATGCAGACTCTGCACAGAAGGCCACCCCCAGCAAGAATTGAACCAGAGAACCTCTTGCTGTGAAATGACAATACTAACCGCTGCACCACTGCACTACCCCAAAATTTTTTCAGCCCATCTGTTTAGGGATGTACATTGAGGATTATAACTGCTTGACATTAAAGGACTGACAGAGCTGGCACGTCACTTTTGACATACATAAATTCAGTCCCCTGTTTGATGAGCAATTCATTAATATCCTTGCTCTGGAAAATAGTAACACTAACTCCTTAGCTATAGATTTAACAGACTTCCTCAGGGGATCAGCCATGTTATACTTGATGGCATAATCTAAAATAACCAGAATGCACTGAAAT